>NW_004524628.1:3116354-3128551 GCF_000260255.1 Octodon degus
TATATATCTGTATACACAAAATAGCATAAACAGCTACTTTCTCTTAGTTCAATAAGAAAGCTTTGAACTAATAGTATTTAGACAAGATATCATGTCTGCAGCTTGTACTATGAATAACTACTACAAAGACAACAATACACGATGTATTAATTATTGTAAGTGTCCTACTAACCTGTTTTGAAACTGTCTCATTGCTACTTCTTTCTCAAAATTAATATTAAAAAAGAGATTCTTTGTCTTCATTTTAGAACATCAGTCTCCAAATTGCATTTTTGCTTCTTCTATCTTCCAGTTGCAATTTTTCATTATGCCTTCTCAGTCTCACTGCACACATGCCACAATGTACTTCAAATTATCAGAGAAAGCTTAGAAGGGCCAGAGTCAAGTGTAAAAATAAACGGGCTTCACAGATTCAGGCAAGGCTCTTGCCTTCTGGACTAACTGTCCCTGAGCATCGCTCACAAAGATTCCAAGCCTGGTCACCTTTTACATCTCACCCGGATGGTCTACTGCAATAGCCTCCCAACAGGACTTCCTGCTTCCACCCTTTCCCAAATGTTAGGCACTACAGTCTTTACTACAATCATTATTATCACTGTAAATTATGAGGCAAAATCTGCCTCCAGGCAAATGCACAGCGGGAATGCATGAGTTCTGGTCAATTGCCTAGCTGGATCCCACATCAAGCCAGCTAAGCTGCACCTTCCCCACCCCAACTCCAGCAACAAGCTCTCTCCTGCACCTTCTCAGTCGGTCCCCATTCCCACAGACAACCCCATTTCTCTTTTCATTGTTGTTCACCAGTTTTGCTTGTTCATGTACTTATACATATGGAAGTGTACCTTCAAGGATCTGCCTTCCCTCATGCAAAAAGAAAAAGGCATCTATGTTGTTGTGTATAACCACAACTTACCTTTTTTATAAATAGTTTCCATCTCCAAATATTCCACAATTTTTTTAAATCTCCTATATAGGATGAACACCATGGACATTTCCAGTTTGAGGCTATATAAACAAGGTTGATGTAAACATTGTAGTACAAGACATTGTGGACATAGGTATCTGTTTCTCTTTTGTCAATCCTTGAGAATGCCAGGCTGAAAAGCAGGTGTATATTTAATTTTGTAAGAAAATACCGAACGTGTTTTTGGGGAAAAAAATGTACCTTTTTACACACCTACCAACAAGGTTGGAGAGTGGCAGTTTCTCCACATCTTAACCAGTATCACCAGTCTTTTCCATTTCAAGCTATTTCAAAGGGTGTATAACAGTATCTCATTATTGTTTAAGGATGCATTTCTCAGATGACAGAAGACACTGAGCATATTCTATTCATATGCTTTCAGCCACTGATAAGTATCTATCAATCTTTTCCCCCATTTTAAAAAACATGTTGTTTGTCTGTTCATCATTGAGCTCTAGAGAACTTTTATACATCTGGGTACAAATCATTTGTATCTAGAGACAAGTTTTGTCAGATATACACAATGCAGAAATTTTTCCTACTTTAAGGAGTATACTTTTTATTCTCTTAATGATGCCTTCTGATGAACAGCAGTTTTTAATTGTGACAAAAATATTAGAGAAGTCCTTTCTAAGAAATCCTTTTCTATTCTAAAGTCAAAAAGACATTCCCCTTTGTACTTCTGCAAACTTTGTAATTTTAGAGTTTGTGCTTAGGTGCATAATACACTTCAAATCATATTTGTGTGCTGTGTAAGGTAGGCACAAGATTAATCTCTTTTATGTTTATTTAGTTGTTCCAGCACCATTTGTTACTAAGACATTTCTTTTCCCACTAAACTGCCATGGCAACATTGTCCAAAAAAAATCAATTGAACACACATGTGTGGGCTTTTTCAAGACCTTACATTCTGCTCCACTGGTCTATCTGTCTTTTCTTATACTAATATACCACATAATTTTGAGCAGCTTTATAATAAATCTTTAATTCATGTAATGACAGTCCTCCAACTTTGTTTTTTTAATCATTTTAACTATTCTAGATCTTTTGCATTTCCATATATGTTTTGAATCAACCTATTAATTTTGATGAAGGCATTATGATATTTAAAAACAAATAACCAGCATGTTATGACTCCTTCGTCCTCCCAACATAATGAAAACTTTCAATCACTCCAGTTACAGGCTAAGAAAAATTTAGCCTGTCATTGTGGCCTCCCTGTCTGACCCTTATTTTTTTCTTATCCCTGGGGCCACCGAATAGGGTATTTGCACAGTGCTAGGAGCATCTAGTAGCAAAGGCTATAGCTCTGTACTTGTATTTCCCTTACATGCCGCCTTTCATTCTTACAGAAAATCCTAGTATAAGACTGATAAAAGGTGATATTTCTATTTCAGAAAATTATTTGCAGTGTTCTGACAATGTAGGATTTTCCAAATTCTTGCCTCAAATTTAATCTCTTTCCTTGACAGCACATGCTTCCTACCAAATACTGAGCTGCTTGTGAAATTATAATTATCAGTACAATCACACATTTAGTCAATATTGACAGTATGAAGTAACAGGTATATCTGTATTGACATTATCAGCTTGATTCATGAGCTTATTTTTCTGTTCACAGAAACTAAAACATTTTACATTAATTTTAACAGAAATTAACAGTTGCTTATAAGTTTTACCACATGAGAAAAGATTGTTCCAGTCATTTCACATTATGAAAGATGAATACATACCTATTTTTTAAAAAACTGGACAGTCAAATAATAATTTCACTGGTGCTCATTCAGCACCTTGTATGTGCCCAGGTATTGTCTGAAGAGCTTAACATGGGGTTTTTCATTTGAGCTTCAAATCACCCTTTAGGCAGGTGCTATTGTCATCCACATTTGACAGTGGAGGAAACTGAGACTCAAGAAAAGTAAGAAATTGGCACAAGGCCATAGCTCCTCAATGAAGGACACAGACTCCAACACTTGTCTGGTTCCAAAACCAGAAACCCAAACCACTGCAAAACAGTAAGAAAGTTATTCTATAACTGACCCATTTGGATTAAAAAAAAAAAATACATAAATACATATGCATTGAAAAAGACCAGATTGGATTTTGTAAGTCTGTTACCTGTTATCTTTGAGTGATAAGTGTGTGTGCGTGCATGTGTGTGTGCATGTGTGCGTGTGTGTGTGTGTGTGTTTGTGTGTATGTGACCTATATGTATAATCATTCTTTTAGAATTAAAATGACTTGGGCTGGGGAGATAGCTCAGCAGTCTAAGTGCCTGCCTAGCAAGCGCAAGGACCCAGGTTTGAACCCTAGTACCACATCTTGTACCAGCCCCTTACCAAGCGGGCGTGGTGGCACAGGCCTACATGTAACTCCAGCACTGGGGAACCTGAGACAGGAGGATCACCATGAGTCTCAGCTGTGTAGCAGGACCTTGTACCAAATGAATAAATAAGTAAATATTTTATAAAAAGGAATTAAAGTGATGCTTCATTACCTTGAGGGATACTGAGGATTTTTCCTCAATTCCTCTGTAAATGTCTACAAATCTTTGACACTTCCCCCTTGCCTCCCAGCACCAGTAGGAGGTAGAGAAGAGGATCTGAAAAACTGTTAAGAACCAGGCTGACTTCAAGGCCAGGAACCAGAGGAAATAGCACTTAATGTTTTAGGCCTAATGTGGTTCAGAAGTCATGGTCCCACCTGGAATGACTACCACTAGCCAGCATGAATCCTAACAGCACCTTCTCCGTCTGTACCACACTCTCTGCCTGATCAGTAGCCCTACAAGGAGCTTCTAATGGTTGAAGTTCAAGTCATACGCTCACGCCCAGCTTTGCTCTGTACTGGGGACAGAAGCACCATTGCCACTCACATTCTGTGGACAGCCCAATAAATGAAACTTCCTTCCCACCCCTTGTAGTAAGGATGGCCTGTTCCCAGATACTATCAGTAGGACAACCTTCCCCCACCACCACACAGACATATGAGATTAGTGTCAAGCGCTGTGCAGTCTCCCATGGCCAAATCTAACCCACTTGCCCAGGAAAGCTGTTTTTTCCAATGCCCCGTCTGTTGGCAATTACCCTGTGATTGATCCACAATAGCCCTGGTCCAAAAGACTACAGACATTTGGAAGGTAAACATTGTCTCCTATTTATTTGGGGTCATGAAACTGAATTCAGAACTCCTGAGATGGTAATGGATACAGAGCAGAGACTTGTTTCCTATAGTTCTGGAAGCTGGGAAGTCTAAGGCTCATATTTGGTAAGGGTCTTCTTGCCACAGCATTTCATGGTAGAAGGCACAAGGACAAAACAGGATGTGATTGGAGACAAGGGTGACCAAAGTCATAGTCTTATCAGAAACCCACTCTCATAATAACGCCATTAATCCTTCATGAGAGCAGAATCTTCAAGATTTCATCACCTCCTAAAAGGTCCCACCTCTCAACATTGTTGTGTTGGGGCTTAAGTTTCCAATATACGAACTTTGGAGGACATATTCAAGCCATGGTGCCTTTGATAAACAAGCTTCTAATTTTAATGTTGTCCAACTCACTTTTAGAAAACTTTATTAATTTTTTTTCAAATGGCTTAAGATAAATTATCTTTCAAAAGCTGTTCTTTTGATGTCATATCAAATTGTCCAACTCACTTTTAGAAAACTTTATTAATTTTTTTTCAAATGGCTTAAGATAAATTATCTTTTTTCAAAAGCTGTTCTTTTGATGTCATATCAAATAAATCATTGTTAAATTTGACATAATATTTTCCATAATTTTTTTCTAACAGCTCAATAATTTTAACTCTCACGTTTAGATCTTCTATCAATTTTGAGTTAATTTTTATGTATATTTAATAGACCATATACAATTATATTAGAACAATTTGTTGAGAATATTGCCCTTTTATTATTGAGTGGTCTTGACATTCTAATTAGAAATCACTGACTATATATATAAAGTTTCATTCTGGGACTTTCCATTCAGTTCTATGTTCTCTATGTATGTCTTTATGTCCGTACCAGACTGTTTTGATTACTGTAGTCTTATAGCAAGTTTTAAATTATTCTTCATTAAAAAAAATTTAAAAAAATTATTCTTCATTTTGAATTGTTTTGACTATTCAATGTCTTTTCAGGTTTCATATTAATTTTAGTATAGTTTTTTGTTTTTTTTTTTTCTAAAAAAAACCACTGCACTGAATCTGCCATTTACCTTGGGCAGTATTAACATCTCAACTACATTAAGCACTCCAATATATGGATGCTATCCATTTAATTGTGTCTTCTGTAATTTTTTTAGTAATATTTTATCACTCTCAACTTATGTCTTTCATAGCCTTACTTGAGTTTATTCCTCAATATTTTATTTTTGATGCTATTGCAAATTGTTTTCTCAATTTCAATTGTTAATTGCTAGAAAATGGAAATGCAAATTGTCTACATGATTATCATCTTGTAATTTTCCTGAATTCATTTATTAGTTCTAGCAGTTTTTTATGGAATTACTAGGATTTTTTTCTATGTACCACTATGACACCTACCAGCAGACAATTTTACTTTTCTCCTTTCCAATTTATCATGTTTTACTTTTGTCCACAGCATCTATCACCATCTAACATATCATAAATTTATTAGTTTATTGTTTGTCTCCTCCCAGAGTAAAATGTAAGCATCACTGAGACAGGTTTGTTTTTTTTCTGGCCTACTTTGCTCACTGCCCTTTGAACAATGTTTGCTTTATAGTAGAAGCTTAACAAGTAATTGTAACATCAATGAATCAGCTCACTTGGCACATAGAAGAGACTTAGCAAATGGTAGCAAGTAATAATTATTGTTATTTTTATATAATATTTATTTGCAAGATTACTAATTAAGCATTAAAATTAAAATATTTCACTATGCAGAATTGTGACTGTGTCAAAAAATAAACAGAACAATGATTCCAGTTGTGCTGACACCCCTGGGAAGGTCCCAAATCACTCCCTGGCATGCCCTTTCAAGTAATCCCTTTGGCCATAACAGATGACAGCACGGTGCAGGTGCCAATCTACACAGAGGGACTTCTGTAAACAGACAACTCCGCTCTGTCATCTCTGCTCAAATCCCCCACAGTATCCCATGAGGTCAGGGCTGGCCTAGCCAGACTGTAAGCCAAGTGGACCATGGCCAAGTTTGTTGAGCTGGAGCTGGGACAGAGATTCCTGCCAAAGGCAGCACAAAAGACCAAGAGCCAGGGCAGCCTGTCACAGCCCACTAGGAAAAACTTGGGTTCCAGGACAAACAGCAGCCAGAGGGCCAAGGATAGAGCCAAGGCCAAAGGGACTGAGCCAAGAGTAAGCAGACAGGAACGGTACTGGGCCTAGGGGGCGGGTACACACAGTCGCGGTCTGCAGGACCAGTGGGGACAACAGGGCAGAGGCTGGGCAGGATGGGCTGCTGGGAAGGCCAGGGGCAAGTAGACACCCTCAGCCGCTTGTTCACATCCCCTGCTTGGCTAGTTGTCTACAGTGCACCCACAGCTTGCATGGAAGTGCTTCCTTGGAAAGGCTGCTTCTTTGCTCAGGAGTTAATCAGGAAAGCAATGATTTGCTCCATCCCCAGATGCCTTCTAAGGTAAACTGACGTAGAATATTAGTCCATTACTGACCTGGCCATCCATCTGGCATCACTCTACATACAAAAACAAAAACATTTCAAATTGAGATTATCTAAAATTCTGATCAAAATAATAGGTAATTATAATAAATGTAATATAAATATAAAGCCACCAATCTTCTGACTCCCCTCCAAGCTCTGAGACTCGGTTTTCTGAGGAAACGGGATAAATTAAATCAGTGATTCTCAAACTTCATGGTCCCCTTTGTTAAAACTACTTAAGATTCCAAATGGCTTTTCTTCATGCAGATTTTATCTACCAATTTGTCATTTTAGGAGTTAAAAGTGAAAATTTTTAAGTTATTTATTCATTTTTAAAAAAATAATAATTTCAGTACGTGTCAATGGAAATGGCATATTTTTTATTAAAAATCACCATAATTTCCAAAACCAAAAACAGTCACTTGAAGGGCTGACCAAATAGCTCAGTTGATTAAAGCACCTGCAAGCATGCGTGCTGAGGCTGTGATTGAGACTGGGCGTGGTGTTACACACCTGTAATCCCAGCACTTCAGAGGCTGTAAACAGGAGAATCACTCCGAGTCCAATCTAGTAGTGAGACCCTGAATACCCTGTAGACTGTTCCCTAAAATACAGGAAAAAAAAAAAAAAAAAAAAGCACTTGAAACAATGGCTTTGTTTAAATTTTTTTACAAACTGTCTTAATATCTGGCTCAATAGAATATGACAAGACTCAGGTCTAGCTACATTTATTTATACTCAGTCTGTTATAATACACTGTCTTCATTGAAGTTGTAAGGACAATCCAGTGTCACACACATGCTCCCAGGGGCCCTCAGATCATACTTGGGAATCATTGGCTAGCTAATTATGGTGCCTCCACGCCCCTGTTCCATGTGGATCATGGGGTGAGGAGGAATGGTGCTCAGGATGGGAGAGAAGGTGGTTGTGGTAGGGAGGGATGGAGCAGTCGACGTGTTGGGGTTCATTATCCAGGTGTCTGTCCCCAAGCCTCTTTATGCTATGGGAGCAACCTGGCCTCATCTAGGTCCCTCCTAGGGTATGAAGAGTCCCTCTGGCCCAGCCTTGAGCCATGACTGTAAAGTCCAAATGCTCAATGAGAATAATCTGGGGAGACAGAACAAAGTGCCTGAAGGGAGCGCAGCACAGCAGAACTCAAACTAAATGCTGATTTATTTGGTTTGCTCAAAAGCCTAGACAACAGGACTTTTGTGAGGTTTGTGGTTGTCCTTGATAGTCTTATTATTATGTTTGTGATCTTGGTGAATTGGTACATACACATTTGGTATCTTGATCATTTTTGCTGCCCGTACCCCCACTCCACCATCCCCTTTCCCTTTTCCCATCTCCAGAGCTCTAGGAAGCTCCACCAGGTGATAGGGACATGCAGCCAGGGTGCGCTCCATCAAATTGAATTGGGCTCAGGATGCTGACTATCCGGGCTCAAATCTGTGCTCTCCTAGTTGCATATACTACTTACTAATTACATAACTAATTTCAGCCCCATTACTCAGTTTCAGTACAACAGCAACACTATAAAGACGCTGGGTATACAAGATCATCCATTTAAACTTTTCAGAGATATGGCTAGCACAAAGTATGTACTCAGGAAGTCTGGTGGTGACTGGTGACACTATGAGCCCCTTTCAGCTTTAAAGGACAGAGTCTCTAAGCATAGTCCCACGTTGGACAAAGCTCCCAAAACTCAAATCCCAGCTGCTGATGCAGCACGGCCACAAAGCAGATGATCAACACTGACCCTCAGTCTCCTACCTGGAAACACAAGGGGTCAGCAACTTCCCAACCCAGGATCGATCCTGTGGTCTTTGTGGGAACAAGAAAGCTCTTGCCTGAGGTACACAACGGCTATATAAGAAGCAGGTGCGAGAGGTGTTATCCCGGAGTACAGTGATGGCACTCAGAGTGTACATGGACCCCATGTGCACGTGCACATGCATGCACACATACTCTGCAGTCAATCTCAGGTCATGTGTTTAAGATTATTGGTACATCTCAAATCTGTTGCAGATGGCAGATGGGAAAACACACAGTGGAAATATCTGAATGGCTTATCCTTGGCCTGTGTACTGTCCATGGAGACCTGGAGCGGATGAGGCTCTCTCCTCATCTCTGCTCAGGAACATCATCATCACATACTATATGCCGTGTTCTCCCTCCAGCTTCCTCTGCTCACCCAGCAAAGCTAACAGCAATGCGAAACAAGGGCCAGAAAAAAGCGAGCGACCCGGCATGCTCTCCGAACAAGAAGAACAGCCACGACTCCATACATTCGTTCAGAGGCAGCATGAATCACGTAACACTTCTTCTAGAATTACTGGACGTGGACAGCTCCTCCAGCTGTTTATGGGGTGGAATGTGAGAGCCTTCAAACACAGATGTGCTGCTGAGTCTCATGACATCCACTCAACAAGATGAGCCTGACCAGTTTAATTTCCTTCAGGTCCATCGGCTTTGGAGAACATACACAGAGAGGTGCCAACACAGCCAAGGTAACTAACAGAAATGAACTGCACAGATCACCCGGCCAATTGCATGCCTCCTGGAGGAGTTACACATAATCACGCAGGACAGAAAGTTGCTCGGGCTGCCGAAAGCCACTAAGACAGCTATGCAAACAGGAAGATAATTGGATCCAGGGCTCTACACTCCTCATCAGGAGCAGGATTACCCAGGCTAATCCTTCAGATTCTGCAGGTCAGGCAGCAATTAGCAAGCCTCATTAAGGGATCAATGCTGGCTTCCAGGTCTTGAATATTGACACTAAGTTAAGCCTCAGTCATGTCAGGCTGATTAATGAAGCAGGAGACTGGCCTCACACCAAGTGCTCACCTTTCCCTCAGCCCCTCACCCAGTGGGTGTGGGGGCTGGATGCTGATGAAGGGGCCAGAAGCAAGAGGGTTTGAATTTTTTCTTTGTTCTTTTGGTTGTATTCAGAATTCTAAATGGGTGTTCCATGGAGGGGTAATTTACCAGCTTGAACATCACTGCCAATCTGCTCAGTGTAAAATGATTTTACAGGCTTTGCAAATACACTTCACCTTGCTTGATTTTCATTTAGTTTTGTTTATTTGTACCAGGAACCAAACTCAGGACCTCCTGCCTGCCAGGCAGATGCTATGCAACTGAGCTAAATCCCCAGGCCCCACCTCACTCTGTTATGTGGAGGTTTTCTCTTGCCATGTGGACCCTGTGGCCTTTCAGTTTCAAGGAAGCTGCATCACTTCAACAGGAGGTAGCAGCAAGGCTACGCCTGGAGTTCCTTCCTGGAAAGATGCTGGGTTCGGCCATCACCTCTTAAGGATATCCAATCGAGGCTAGGGGATCCGGGAGACTATTCCCAGGATGAAGCCCAGACTCCCACCAGCTCTACAGGGGAAGGTGCTCCCAAGCTCTCCCAGTCCTCACACTTCCCTCTCCTAGACTCACCAGAGAGAGGACAGTGGGCCCTCTGCAGAACAGTGAGGGGTCCAGCCAACTCCTAAATGAAGTCTGCTCCTGCTCAGCCCCTCTCCCTGGCGGGCCCTCCCAAGGCACAATATATATTTCCTATGTAAAACTGTAGGTGTAGGAAACCACGAAGCAGAACGAAATGGAAATGGGTCTACACACAGCTGAAATACTTAGTGCCCAACATTAGCATCACAAAGAAAACCTCCAGTCACATAGTCTTTTTCTCCTTTACTGTGAGACTAAATTCACTAACATAATACCATTGACTTGAGAATGTCACTTTTTAGACAAACACGATTCATAACCTTTGGACAGATCTTATTAAAGACCAGTAAAATAAAAAAAAAATTTAAAAACTAAACAGTAAAAATGACTTTTATTTCTCAGCTATTTAAACTTTGACTAAAATTATATTGGTTTTTGTGTGTAAGATTTTTTTTTAACTCCTGATTCTACTATTCTCTTGCTTATGAGCTTGGAGAATTTAAATGTATGGACCAGGGGAAGGGGTTCAGTTAGATTAATGGAGAACAGGGCAGAAGAGGAGACTGAAGAAGGCACTGTTGTATATACTGAGTTCACTGTCTGCATGTCTGTAAGGTAGGATAAATGAGCTTATCACAAAAGCACAAAAAAAGTCACAAAAGCAAAAAATAAATAAATAAATAAATAAATCCTTCCCCATCCACACACACAACCATAGGCAAAAAAGGATGGCTCCTACCTAGTCCTACAGTGCCTCACTCTCTTATCTGCTCAAACTCTCATTTCATCCAACTGTGAATCACATCTGTGCAAAAGAGACACCACATGGACTTAAAGACTTTGAATTGTTAATGACCCTGAGCAGAGCTTCCAGGTTGCCTGGGCCCAGGGGTGAAAACAGGTGCCCTGTGCATCTTGTTTGACTATGTTCATTGCAATAATATGAGAGCAGTTGGAAGGATAAAAGGAGGAATTTCCTCACAGGACCATTTTAAAACAAGACTATGGGGCTGGGGAGATAGCTCACAGGTCTAAGTGCCTGCCTGGAAAGCACAAGGTCCCAGGTTCTATCTCCAGTACAAGCTGTGCTGGCTCTGGAACACTAGGTATGCTATTACAAACCAGGCATGGTGGTGCACGTTTGTAATCCCAGTGCTGGAAGGGTTAGGCAACAGAATTACTATGAGTCTGCGCTGCATAGCAAGACCCTGTACTAAATAAATAATAAACAAACAAGAGTATGCCAGGCTTTATGGCACCCCAAGAAGTTTGTGGAGATGGGAAGAGGGTGACCTGGCTATCTCCCCAACCCCATAGTCTCATTTTTAAATGGTCCTGTGAGGAAATCCCTCTTTTTATCCTTCCAACTGCTCTGTCTTAGTTACTTTTTACTCATTGCTGGGACAAATACCCCACACTCAAAATGAAGGAAGGAAAGGTTTATTTAGCTCACAGTTACTGGAGGGTTCAGTCCATATTCCGCTGGCTCCAAGGCAAACAACAGCAGTTCATGCGGCAGAAAACAATGAAGAGCAGAGGAGGAGCAGCAGCTGCAACATCCATCAAGCCTCTCTCTTCCTTCTAAGCTGACTGCAAAGACCAGCACTCCTCCAAAGTGGTGCAGCTGCCAAGATCAAGCTCCTCCAAAAACTGGGACTTCTCCACGGAAGCGGGGCAGGGTGGCAGGAAACCAGGCAGGGCGGCTTCCTGCATTTCTCAATTCCTGGGCCTTGCCCACCTGCAGGGCTAGGCCCCCACTCTGAGATCTGCCAGAGCTGATTCAGCCAAGTTAACACAATGTATTAACTAACACATGCTCCCATGTTACAGCAATGAATATATTCAAACAAGATACAGTGGCACCTGTTCTTAAGGGGTAGACTGTGGTGGCCATGAGAAATGTTGCTCAGGGTTGCTTTGAAGACACTCTACTCCATAGCCACCCCTTTGAATTGAACCACAGAGCTCAACCCAAAGCCATTCTTTTTTTTTTTTTTTCATAATTTTATTGATAAACAGATAGCAATGAGACAGTTTCAAATCAAATCGCTGGGACAGTTTCAATAACTAACACACTGCATATATTCTTCTTAGTGGTTAATTGCTGTACAAGATGTGGACTTGATATCCTATT
>NW_004524628.1:3129831-3131261 GCF_000260255.1 Octodon degus
CCATCTGCAGTGCAGTAGCTTAGTTCCCAGGTATCAGTATATATAGTTAGTCAGGGTGAGAATCTTTCCAATTAACTGCTAGATTAAAAAATCTTCTAAATATTCTCAGGATCATTGCCTTATCTTTTACATATAACTCCCAAAGCCATTCTTCTCCTGGGCTATTCCAACTGATGAGTAAGCCTGGCCAAGCCTGGCCTGGTTCTGGAGTTGGACCAATAGGCAACTTTGGCCCCAGGATCCCTGCTGGCCCGCAGAGACTTTGTCATCACTGGACCAAAGCTTAGGCCAAGCTGTGCTTGGGGTTTCCCCTGCTCCACTCTTTCTTCCTTCCTGCCTTTACAGGGTTCAGCCTGCCTATCTGAATACTCAAGCTTTTCCCACTAAGCCAGCTCCCTTCCCTTTGTCCCTGACAAAAGCCCCACCCTCAGTCAATTTCTTATAATCTGGCCTCCATTTAAGAGTTTATTTCTTGGTAAACCTAAACTGACCTGGGAAAAAAGGGCCCATTTCTGCCATCTAAAATGCCTTATACAAAGCATGCCTTGTGCCTAGAAGAATTTCACTTGGGCTTGGTTCCTTACTTTGTCACTAATGGACACCAAGCTGAATTAGACACCGATTTTAAAACAACCATTATAGTAATGCTTTAGCAAGCAATTACAAATTCTCTTGAAACAGAAATTTGTTCAAAGAAATTTAAGTTTAAAAAATTATAAAAGGAAAATTATAGAACTGAAAAATAATCTTCCTGATGAACTCAACAGTAAAGTAAATGACAGAATAAATCAGTGACTATAATGATAGATTGCTATGGTATGAATATTAACATCCTCTCCAGACTCAGTGTTTAATCCTAATCATCAGGTGATGGAATTAGAAGGATGCTAGAGAACATTAGATCATGTGGGTAGAGTCCTTGTAAATGGGGTTAGTACCCTTATGAAAAGGTACCCTATGAGGTCACCATGAGAAGACACCATCTAAGAAAAACAGGCCTCACCAGATAGTCAATCATTAGACACTGGATCTGCTAACACACTTGGATCTTGGATTTCCAGCATATACAACTATGAGAACTAAATTTCTTTTGTTTAATGGCAAATTAGGCTAAGATATTTTGTTATAGCAATCGAAAAGACTAAGACATAAATCAGTAGAATTTATTCAGTCAGAACAATAAAAGGAATATGGACTTGATAAATATTTCTCAAAAAGACCTTGAGACAATAACAACAGAGCCAATATCTCTATGTTTTAAGATTTCAAAAAGAAGAGATAGATTATGACTGAAAAAATATAAAATGTAACATTTAAAAAATCCCAAGCTCGGGCTGGAGAGATGGCTCAGTGGTCTAAAGCACCTACTTAGAACAAGCTTGGCAAAGCATCAGGGACCGCGGTTCAATCCCCCAGCACCACATGCCAGC
>NW_004524628.1:3134711-3150125 GCF_000260255.1 Octodon degus
GCTTCCCTGGCAAGTGCAAGGGCCTGAGTTCAATCCCCGGTTCCGCAAAAAAAAATAAATAAATAAAAATAAACCTAATCAAAAAATGATTCCTGAAAAACATTTTAAATTATATATTTAAAACAACCACTAAATGAGGCTTGTTCTTTCTTTTCAACTATCACCATATGGATTAAAAACTTAAAAAAGAAATTAAACCTGGGAGAAAGAAGTCTTTTGGAAACTCTTAATATTTAAAAATACATTTATTGTAATGTCTAAATTTCCTAACACTTTTCAGCAAAAGCTAACAATCTCTTCAGTAACCAAATTTATTTATTTACTTATTTTTGTATTTAGGACAGAGTGTACAGGGTCTCACTGCATAGATAAGACTCATAGTGATCCATCTGTTTACAGCCTCCCAACAGCTGGGATCACAGGTGTGTCTCACCATGCCCAGTCTCAATTGTTGTCTCAGCACATCCCGGGGGGGCAGGGCCGGCACTGCAAGTCTGGGGATCAAACCACTGGTCCCTGCCTCTGCCCATGCAGGTGCTTTAATCCACTGAGCTATTTGACCGGCCCTTCAGTAACCAATTTTAAAAACATATCCAAGTAGGCTAAATCCCTAGGAACATGCCTATTTGACTGTGTATTTTCTACCTTTAAATGTGAACATCACACTTAACAATCTTGGTAAGTTGTTCAAATACTATTAGTATCACAACAGGGCATAAAGCATACCTTGTCACTGATTTTATATTTTCACAGTTATTTCTCTCTTTTGTCTTCTTGGACCTAAAAGATATGAAGATATGATAAATATCTTTCTTAAATCTTCACAAATGCACCGTGGCTGTCTAAGATGTTAACAATAGGAGAAGGTATATGGTGGACTAATTTTGCAATTTTTCCATAAAAATTAGTTCAAAATAACAAGTCCATTTCCCAAAAATACAATAATGAAAGCAACAGCAACAATGAAGAGCTTTGTGTATTAAAACAAACAAAGCCTGCAACACTTGAAAAAACTATATTTGTGTGGTTTTCTCAAAACCTAAATCAAAAATCAGCTTTGTCTAGTGGAAATCACACCTTCTGACACCAAATTTGAGTGTCCTGATGACAAGGACCATCCTTGGTGCCTACTCTTTAAGCACATGTGATTTGGGGACTCACAGGTTCTGGAATGAACCACTAACACAGATTCCAAAATCAACCCTGAATTCACAACATGCTCTTGACCTAATTAATTAAATGCCCCTTTGCTGAGTCCCTTTTGCAATTTTGCTTCATGTGATAACTCCAGTTTCAACCATAATAACCCTCTGTATCAGTCTCTTCTTATTGAAAAAGGAAGAATCAAAAATTCTCCGGGGCTGGGGGTATAGCTCACTGGTACAGCACATGCTGTGTGCAAGGCTCTGAGGTCACACCTCAGAAACAAAAGAAAAATGTTCAGTCTGCATCACACAGTGCAGTTCAATCCTTTGCCAAGCATTTGCATACATGAAAGGTGACTATGAAGAACAAAGCTTCAAAGGCAAAGAGCAAAGAAGCCATCAGCCTTCTAGTAACACCACAGCTCTGGTCATAACTCAACCTAACCCCCCAAAGCCTTCAGCCCACCCGCATAAGTCACACAAAGAGGCTGGACAACTTAAGTGACTATGAAAATCGAAACTGCTCAATCATCCTGTGTTAACTCTAGGAATCCCTGCCCTGAACTAGCGAGGAAGGCTGAGAAAATGATATGGAGGGCTTTCGAAGCACTGTAGTTTACTTTTAGTTAGGAACTCACTCAATCCAGAAGGCATAAGTTTCCCAATTCACAAAGTCTACAAAGGTCCTAGCCAGAAGAAAGAGGAAGAAAAGATCTCCTCCACCAGAGACACAACTTGCTAAGAACCCACACAGTCTTTCCAGTCCACACCTGTGAGCTGTGTTCTCCAGGGACATGAAAGAAGGGATGCCTCCTCTCCAGCTTCTATTCTTCGTCTTGTTTCTGTTCTCAAAGGGCTCTAATACTTGTATGGAAGACAGGAGTAGAAACAAACAGTGCTGCACAGAGAGAAATTTTATGCATTATCAGTAACCCTCAAGTGTCCAAGGCTGTGGCCACCTCCCCGGATGTGGGGGGAGAAGGAAATAGTTGTTTTCTGTGGTTTCTAAGACTCAGGTCTAGCTAACTACTTTTACTCAGTTCTATCATGAGTGGATGCAGGGACAACAAGAAGACAATGAGAATCAAAGCACTCTGCACAATGATATTCTAAGGAATGTGTATCTGGGAGCAGAGAGGAAATCCCCCTGAAGAAAGGAATGGTGGAGGGAAAGGTAAAATGGAAAGGGCTAGAAGGGAGCAGGCAGGAAGTAACCAAGAGACCAGAAGAACAGATATAATCTCCCAAGACAAAAATAGAACTATGAATAAGTGCAACAAATATTTCTTCACTGGGTAAAAGTATGCTGCAGCTTATTCTGATGGGGGCTTTTCTTCCACTTCTAGAGTCCTGAGGCAACTCCTGATTGGTTCATGCCATGACAGTGGCCCCACCCTCCAAGTCCATGATTGGCTTAGAAATGAGACTTGATACTGGAAACAAAGAATATTTATTTGTTGTTGTTTGTGTTTTGTCAGGTTGCATTAGGGACAAAGAGTCTGGAATGGCACACGAGAGGCTAGTTGTGAAAACACAAGTGTAGCACCAGCAGTTCACGTATGGCAGGGATCCCTGGTCCTGCGTTCTATGGCCATAACCAGGCCTTGACTCCCTCCTAAACTGTGCTCTGCTCATGGGATAATTGAGTCTGCTGCCTTGGGGGCTCCCTGTTTTTAACCATAGTATAAATGTGACGGTGGGCCACTTAAAAGATGTTTTTGGTGAAACATTATTATACACAAATTCTGCAAGGGTCTCCAGCATAAACTCATTGCTATGAATACATTTGTCAAGTTCATGTCTCAAATAGTATTTGAACACGGAGCTTTAGGGAGGTCACCAGGATTAGAGAAGGTCAAGAGGATAAAACCTCCTTGGTTACATTAGTGACTTTATGAGAAGAGCAGGAGTCATTGTCTGGCACTGTAATGCCCCTTGCCATGTTATAATATAGCAAAAAGGCCTTCACCAGATGGTGGTACCGTGCTCTTAAAATCCCCAGACTCCGAAACTGTGAGCCAAATACATTTCTATTTTTCATGAACTGCCTAGCCTCAGCTACTCAGTTATAGCAACAGAAAACAGACTAAGACATCTCTCATCTTTGACCAAAAAGAGTAAAGAGAACCCTCTCAGTGAGTCAGACAACATCCCCAAGGGCCAGGATTCCATGCTGAATCCTGATGGCCATTTAGCCACCTACTTGTCATGTGTAATTACCTAGGAAGTGGGACAAGGCACACTCAAGGGCCAATTTCAAGGGGCCTTGGGATATAGCTCAGTGGTACAGTGCCTGCCTGGCAAGAGCAAGGTCCTGAGTTCAATTCCCAGCAACCCTCGGGGGGGGGGGGTGTTACAATTTGGACTTCAAGGTGGGAAGGCTATGAAGAGCTTAAGTTCAACATTCCCTCATGACTTTCAGAAAAAAATAGGGAGAACCACCTGGAGGTTTGGGGTTGTCTCAGAATGCAGCACTCACAGTAAGTCCAGAGTATCCAAAGAAAACGAGTTTGGGCTATACCTAAAAGTGTTGTGAGGGAAAGAAGGTAGGTAGTCAGTCACATCCCCTGCTTGGCAATGCAGTGATGAAATGTCACAGAGAACAGAGAGTAAATGCTGTTATCCTCAATGTTGTCAGATAAAAAATGCAAAAAAGAAAAGCTTAAAGGTAGAGATCCTATCAAATTCCATGAAGCCAGTTACATAAAAATCACACATATTTATAGGAGGTGGCAAGCGAGTTTCAACCCCTTTGCAGGGACAAAAGGAGGCAGAGGCATCCATAACCCTCTGACCCTCCTCCTAAATGTCCCTCTGTTACACTTTCTGCAGAAGGCACAGAATCTGAAAAGGACCTGAGAAAACTATCACTTGGCAGCTTGAGAGAATAATTTCCAAAAAAATGTGCAAGAAGCCAGGTGTGGTATCACACACCTGTAAAACCAGCACTAGAGTCTGAGGCAAAAGGACTGCCACAAATCCAGGGCCAACCTGGGCTGCAGAGTGAATTCACAGCCAGCCTGAACTACACAGAGAGAACCTGTTTCAAAACAACAAACAAAAAGTACAAGACCCTCTCCCCCTCTTTTCCTTCAACCGTAGAGGTGGAAGATTGAAACACCATCACCCCAACACTGCCTGGCTGTATTTCAGCTTGTATTTTCTCTGAGCACTGCATGGAAAAATAGGGAAGGAAACTGCATGTATAGAGTTGGTGAGGCTAAATTCCTAGGAGTCCTTTCCAGGCCCAAAGGTTTTTGTCTCACTTCTCTTCATTCTGGAACTCTGGGTTTGGGGAACCAGTGTCTCTCAAAAAAGAACAATTAAGGGCAAAGGTAGGGCCTTTCCACTTAGATTTATACAGCTATGCTTTACCTAGGGTACAAACACAAAACTGCGCCTACACACACAAGAGCATATCCAGAATTCTTGTCCTTACCCCATTCTCACTTGAATTGTGAATTCATATATTGTGAAATCCTAACCTTCATTACATCAGAACATGACTGGATTTGAAGACAGAGCCTTTACAGGTAACCAAGAAAAAAATGAAGTTGAGAAAGAGGAGAAACCACCTCATAGGAGGACCCAGTCTATGTCCACATAGCTTTTGTGAGCTGAGATCCATCAGCCTAGGAACAAACTCCTGCTCTGTGAAGAGTAATCATGCACAGGACATTTCACAACCCCCTTTCTTTCAGAAGGAAGCTATTTCCTGACTGAAATGTTTGACCCTATTAAACTTCCCACTATACCCACAGTAGTCACTATGGGCTGCCACAAACCCCACCCCTCAACACTTACTTTAACTTTGAAGGCCTGGTGAGGGTGAGGAAGGAGATAGCCACAAGAGGCCTAACTTTGTACCTCACTGACAAATTTCATTTCTGGTCTTCTATGGAGAAGAAGTTATTAACTTCTGTTATTAACTGAATGTTAAAATGTCCAGAAATAAGAGCTATCTTCCAATCCAGGAGATTAAATCTGTTAGCACAAACATGAACTTTCAAATATATTTCAGAACTATTAAAATTTATAAAAATACATACAGAATGTTGTCTACCCTATTATTCAATTCTGAAATTGTAAGTTAAAGAAATGCAAAGAAGGGCCAGCCAGATGGTTCAGCGGATTAAAGTGCCTGCTTAGGAAGATACAGGGACCAGGTTTTGATTTGCATGTGTGGTGTTGGCCCCGCCTCTGAGGCACACTGGGATGGTGATTGACACTGAGTGTGTTGGTGTGTGCCTATAATCCCAGCACTTGGGAGGCTGAAAACAGGAGGATCACTATGAGTCCAATCTACGTAGTGAGACCCTGTAGACCCTGTACTAAAACACATTGAAAAATTAAAAAATAAAGAAATGGAAAGAATACCCTTTGTTAGGGTAATGGAACGTGTGTGTGTGGGGGTGTGGGTGGGTGTGTGTGTGTGGGTGTGTTATGGTAACCAGCATTTTCTTTTCTTTTTCTGGTACCAGGAATCAAACTCACAATCCTATGCTTCCTAAGCAGGCATGGTACTGCTAAGCTATATCCCTGGCCCCACCAGCATTTTCTGAATGCCTGCACAACTCATTTCTTATCCAAGTACAACAACCTTGCAGCAATGATACTATCCTCATTTCTGAGTTGTATTTTTGTCTTCAGTACATGAGACTGAACCCCAGGCTTTATGCACACCAGACAAGCCCTCCAGTACTGAGCTACTTCTAGCTGTAAGTTCAGTGAGGGGACAAAACCACTTCCTGTTGGTCACATGGGAAATCAACTGTCCTGTGGCTTTGCAGCCTAAGCTCACTTTTCTCTCCGTTCCTGGCGGTGGGACAATCCACATGGAAAGGTCCTTCTACTTGGCCCAAATCAATAGTTTAGACCTTGGAATTCTATTACATATTTTAAACAGCAGTTACCTAAATTAATAAAAAGACTGAGGAATATAAGAGCAGATATACACATAGAGCTTTTTGCACTCTTAAAATAAGGTTCCCAAAGAGCTTTAATTTAGCTGAATTACATCTATTTATCTTATACAAAATTATAATAGAAAAATTCTCAAATATCAAATCATTTGATAGCAGAAATAAATCCACTAAAAGTTTTATGAAAATAAATTTTTTACAAATCAAAGCCAAACTAAGAAGCATGACATTGTTCTGTAGTTTCATAAATCTCTATAATATCTGCCTTAATAGATGGGTAGACTCACATCTGCTTCTTCACTTAATCTGTTGAAATACTGCATATCACGTAGTCTCTAGAAACTGTCACTATATCTCAGTGAGAGAAAAAAGGTAACAAAAGACCAATGACATCTTAGGATTCTTGTAAAAATAATTGTAAATGGCCTTGGGTCTATAGGGGCCACACTTCAAGAACCATGACTTAAAGACCTGAGTGTGGAGAGAGAAGATGAGAAGTGTAGTGGACCTAGACACATCCACTGTCCCATACCTCTTCCTAAGCCCCCATCTCCCTACTAGGTATCAGTGCAGGAACCCCAGATTATTTTCCAAGAATACCTTAGTTTTTAACACAGCTCTCCCCCTTCCTCTCAGTTCACTCATTCTTTTTTTTTTTTTTTTAACCTCATCCTTGAGAAAGAAATTAACCCTGTGCTAAAACCAGCATGAGCTAAGAGAGGCTTTCCTATGCCAAAACTCTAAAGTAGCTGTAAATGGGCTTCTTGGATTGCCTGAAATGGGGTCATGTGACCTGCAGAGCAAAGGAGAAGAGCCTAGAATGAGACACTAACCAGCCAGTGACTGAGATATTTTCTCCACCCACAAACCTGAGCTATACCAACTCTTCTGCCTACTTCTCAGGGCTTTGTTGCATCTGATGATATCATGGACCAGAGCCCCACCACATCCAGCCAAGGCACCCCTGCTGCTGCTCAGGGCCAACTCAGCACCCCTGTGCAAGGAGGTGGCCCCGGGAGTCTGCCCCAGTCCTGCACACACAGTCAGATGCCCTGCCAAGAACTCTGACTCTTAGGGTGGGCATTGTAGGGTAGGGTCTTGAGAAACTGAGGTTTAGAACCAAGGTGAATCCTTCCAGCCACAAGTGTCTCAAGCAATTGCCTTCCACTGCGGCACTCAATCCTGCACCCCAACTGATTCCTTGCATGAAGTTGCCGTGGAAGGGAAGAATAATTCTCAGGGGGTGGGGGGAGTAGGGAGAATGGAAACTGGGCAGTGACGACCTGTGCACACACAAGGACCAGCCTGCCTCTTGGGGGCAACACACACCCCACCTGCCCAGGCAGTATCAGCACAGATGCACTGGGGGCCAGGGGACACTGCCCAGAACCTGTGCTCCCCGGGAGCCAAGCAATTTGTTCTCCAGACTCCAGAGCTTACCATCCAGGTAGCAGTTCAGGAAAACTTCCCAGCCTCAGGTCTCCAGGCCAACTCCCTAGCTTTCCCTGGCCACTGGCTTTTCCCTCCACATCTCCTCTGAGTTCCCGCTTGCTGGTGGAGCCTGAGCACACCTCCTCCAGCTTACCTGCCAGTCCCCTCCCTCCCTGGAGCCCTGCCTGTCCAAACTCTGTTTCGAGGCCATTAGGCAGAGAGCTCACCAGCGAGTGGTGCTTCTCAGCAGTCCTTCTCTTCTCGCTGGGTACTCAACACTGAGCCGGTTCACTCCTGAGACAGACTGGTGGTCCTCCACTAGGCCCGGCCTCTGAGGTCCAGCATGACCTGATGGTGGCTCTGGCCCCAACTGTGCTGCACCTCAGCTGAAATCCCGCCATGTCCCAAGGACTTTGTATAACTGTTGCCCACCTTCTAAAGAGGATTTGCTGGGGAGATTAGTGTTGTGGGTGTGGCTTTCTAGTATGAGGTTAAGAGATACCATCTACATCTTTGCCTGCTGTAACAAGTTACCATAAACTGCCTTTAGATGGCACAAACGTATTCTTACAGTTCTGGACATCAGTGGTTCAAAATGGATCTTCCAGGGCTGAGTTCCCTCTGCAGGATCCAGGGGGAAATCTGTTTCCATGTCTTTTCTAGCTTTGAGAGGCCGCTTGCAGTCTCATTTATAGTCCATCTTTCCACTCCACAGTGAATCTCTCCAGTCTCCTTCCACCTTTCCATCTTCTTAACTTTACCCTTCTTGTCCCTGTCTTAACACTCAGTTACATTGGCCCTGTATTGGTTAGGCACCTCTAAAACATTGCCCTATACAAGGGGTAATAAAAATATATGGCAAATGTTTAATTTTTAAAGAATGTATCCAGGTGTGGTGGCACAGCCTGTAATCTCAGCACTTGGGCACTGGGGTAGGAGGATCACTGAGTTGGAGGCCAGCCTGGGCTACAAGTGAGTTCAAGGCCAGCCTGAACTCCATAGTGAAATCCTGTTTCCAAAACAACAACAAAAGAATGTATTACACTGAAAGAAACAGTGTCTTGAACCCCCCTCAAAATACTTCCCCTCACTTCAAGCACACTTTTCCCATTGTTCTTGCCACTTTCTGAAACTGTTCTAGAAGTCTTCCTTCTTTAGGATAACATGATCAAAAGTAAAGTGACTGCTGCTGTTGAGGGCCCTCCACTGGAAAGGCAGGCTTGTCAGAACATTGTGGTATCCTCATCGCTAGATCAGATACCATGCAACTTCTTACTCTTCCCAAAGTCAAAACAACCAGGAAAAGTAAAGGTTTTTCTAATCAATTCAGGACTTGGTGACAGCCATGACAGTGCAACTAGAGACAGTCATAAAAGAGGACTTCCAGAACTGCTTCAGAAAGCGGCAAGGTTGACAAGATCAATGACTAAGTTTCCTTCTTGGTGCACACAGCTTATGTGAAAACAAAAAGCTCTCTGTTGGTACAAGTCACTAATAACCTTTGGAGGATTGTTTTAGTTTGCTTATGATGGAAGATATCAGAAGAATGTTGCTACTGAACTTAAAAAAAAAAAATCAAAATATGTGCCCTGGCTTAGGGACTGAAAGGGGCAGGGAGAATGCTGCTGACCAAAGCTGATGGAAAGGGCTGATGTGATCAACTGGCAGACATTTGACAAAACTGTCACTGACTGATGACATAACTAATGAGCTCCTGGATCCAGAAGGAGATAATGAAAACACTGTGAGCACTGCACAGTGGCTGCCATGGGCAGTGTTTGACATTGTAAGCAAGTGATGGGCTTAGAAAAGACCTGATTGGTTTGCAAGCAAGGATGGAAGGGAATACAGCTGAGACTCTTAAAGTTGGAAGAGGCAACTGCTTCCTAACTTCTATTAGAAAAGGATAAATCTGAAAAATGTTCTTTAGCAGCAAACTTCAGCTAAAGCCCAAGACCCTAAAACTCTACACCTTTGCCTCTGTGATAAGGAAGGAATTAAACTGTGGCCAAAATCCTTGTGACAAATGGATTTTAGGGATGCCCACCAAGCTCCTTCATTTTTTCCAGGCTCTGTCAATCCAAGAAACCCCCTCTTAAGCATCATTAGTCCCTGCATCAGAGTACAAGAGAGTGGATCAAATCCCCCCAAAGACAAAACTACCCCAAGAGGGACAAGCAGAATCTATCCCATCCTGGAAGACATCAGGACACATTCACATGCTACACCTACCTCCCAGAGCCACAGAACTCTAATCCTCCCAGGTTTCCCAGAGAAGGAAGAAGCAAGTCTCTGTAGACAGCTCTAAGTTCTAGTATTGCATTAGTCTAGCATGACTTTCTAGTTATAAAGCAATAAAATCCAATTTGAATTCTCTCAGCAAAATAGAAATAAATTGGCTTGCAAAACATAAAGAAGACTTAGAGACCATAGATGGGAAAGATCAGCTCACACTCGCTCACTTGCTTTCTTTCTCTCCCTCCCTCCTCCCCTAGTCTCTCCTACCATGCCCTTTCTGCCTTTGAGCCAGCAAACTGTGGAATCCTCAGAAAACATAAGCCAAAATAAACTGCTTCTCCCTTTCATTGTGAGTGTCAGGTATTTTGTCCCAGATACAAGAAAGTGACTAAGAGATCAGGCAATCATAACATACTAGAGCTGGGGGCATCCTGGGACTTCTCTAGCTAGTCTTAGCAGTCGAGGACGCTGAAGGATGTGGCTTCTGATGAAGTAGTCTGGCCATTGTACTAAATCTGAGAAGGGAAAAATAGATAAATTGGGGAAACTAGTTTATTGTGTTCTCCTTGCTTTCCAGAAAATCAGTCTGAGTATCGCAGCAGGCCCAGTAAAGGTACACAGCTCAGGTCTACCTGGCCCTTCCCTGACCTGCCTATGCAGAGCCTTTGTTCAAGGTAAGCCCCTTCCTCCTTACATGTCCAAGAGCCATGAGGGGATTTGCCCACCGAACAGGAGCAGTTCTGCTGCTTCCCCCATCAGACACTCTTACCCAGTGTGTAGCCCTGGAGTGGGACAAACAGCTACTACGTGAACAAGAGACCCAGGAAGTACAACTTGACTTTATGTTGAAATTAGGCTCCATGAACAAGGTTTGCAATGGGAAAATTCTGGCAGCTTTCGTACCCCAAGAGCTAGACAGAAGAAGGAAGGTAATGATTGTGTGTGTGTGTGGCCGGCTCAGTCTGCTCTAGGGATAGGGCAAGCTCTGTATGTGGTGCCAGGGCTTGAACTATGATTGCTGCATTTTGCCTAAGCTTGCCTAAGCAGGCACTTTAGACCGCTGAGCTATCTTGCTGGCCCAGGGACTGATTCTTGATAAAACCACCACACTCTTGTCAAGAATATTCTCTTCTCCAAAGAGCCACAGCTTTACTGCCAGCTTGGCCCTCAAGTACCTTTTTCCCCAGAACAGTCTTCCTGCAAGTGGGCTATGGATTCATTCCTGCCTTCATAGGCCCTGTCAGGCAGAAATGGCCTATGCTAGGAACACACACTCCTGTAACTCAAAGCCCTTGCCAGGCAAGCTAACATGAGGGGTTTACAAGCTGGCTCCCATGCACCCCATTCTTGAAAGCACTCATTGTGAACTATGGAACCAAGTTCTTGAGGCCCACTCAGCTTCCCATCTCCCTCCTACAAAAGAGACATTCCTCATCCTAAGCAAAGCTTCCCAGTGTGAGGCCCGTGGACCAATCTACGTCCTGTGGATGGTAGCCTCTGCGTGCTACACACAGAGATCTCCAGGATGCACTGTGAAAGTGAGTGAAGAACTGTAAAGTTTGCACTTTCTGTGTAAGAAAAAGGAATAAGTGTGCACTTATTTATACCTTCAAAAAGAGATAAGAGAAATCAGAAGCTAATTAAAATTACTGCCTATAGAAGAAAAGGATTGAGATGGAAGGTATCCCTCTCTGAATAGACCAAATTTTATAATTCTGACTTTAAACTAGATAAATGTTTTATAGAACTGGGGGGAAAACTAACAAGGAAAAAAAGCAGTTCCTAAAACTCAAAGACAACAAATTTACTCAAGTTGGCAGCATAGCTACAGAAGTAAAATTACTTCAGTAAACTGTAAAATGTATTACTTTACATAGCCTGTGAAGGATATACAGTTTGTAAGACATATCAGATAACACAGCTGTGTAGTTTGGGGTTTTGTAAGGGGAACAATACAATATTTCATAAGATTGTTTATAATTGTCACCCAAAGAATCATATACAAAAAGGAGAGCAGGAAATCTGTCCACATACTGAAGGTCAAAGACTCCAGCTGAGGGTTTGGATCCCATGGTAATGTCCTGCATGATTCCAGCTGAAGATTTAGGGCTCATAATAATGCCTCCCACAAGTCCAATTGGAGGCCTAGAGCCGATGACAATGTTTCATGCAAGCCTGTTTCACAGGTCTTCACTAGGAAGGCCCAAAGGTCAGTGGTAGAAGCTAGAAAGGCTATGTCAGTGGGATGAAAGATCTGCACTTGTAGGCTAAGGGAGCTGCACTGGAGCCGGGAAGCAATGCTCAAGGTAAGAGCCAGAGCTCCCACCATAGCCATCCTCAGCAACAGTAAGGTCCTGAGCTTCTCTGATGAGGAAAGCTGAGTTCCCATCTGAAAACCCAACCTGACAAGCTTCTCCAGAAGACTGAGCAGTGCACCATCTTCCACTCTGGAGCCAAGAAGCAATGCTCAAAGTGAGGACTAAAGCTCCCCAACGTTAATTGTAGCCATTCTCAGGGACAATGAGATCCCAACCTCCTCCTCAAACAAGAACAATCAAGTTCACCAGGAAAGCCAGCATGACCAGATCCCCCAGCAGAACAGCCCAAGAGAACAAGCAGCTTTCAACAGCTTCTACCAGCTCCTAACAGCCTCTCTCCTTTCTTCCCCAGTTATTCTACTGGCAACAATTCTCAGGTGGGCCTCCCACATCCAGCATCATGCTGGTTCAACTCAGCTCAGTGTTACAAGTTGACCACCAGTTGTCAATCCACCACACCAGCAAAGAACTGCAAAGAAAGTTATACTGTATTTGTAATAATTTCTAACTGGTGGTTTTATTATACCCAACTGAATTAAACTAACATGGTGCTGAGTTTGGGAGACCCACCTGAGGATTGCTGCCAAAAGCATAAAGATGGAACAGGAGAAGCTGCTGGAATGCTGTTAGGGATGCTGTTTGGAGAAGCTGTTGGAAGCTGCTAGTTCTCTTGGGCTGTTCTGCTGGAGAACCTTGTCATGCTGGCTTTTCCTGATGAACTTTGGAGAAGCTTGGGTCCTTATCCTGAGCATCACTTCCTACCTCCGGAGGGGACGACAGTATACTGCTCAGCCTCATGAAGAAGCTTGATACACTGGCTTTCCTGATGGGAACTCAGCTTTCTTCATTGCTGGAGGAGCTCAGGACCTCACTGTTGCTGAGGATGGCTGTGGCACTTTTGAGGGAGCTCTGCTGCTTACCTTGAGAATTGCTTCCTAACTCCAGTTCAGCTTGCTAGCACAGATCCTTCGTCCTACTGGCATAGACTTTCTAGCTTCTACCACTGACCTTTGGGCCTTTTCAGCACAGATCCATGAGGCAGGCCTGCATGAGACATTGTTGTGGACTCTAGGCCTCCAGCTGGACTTGTGGGAGGCATTGCTATGAGCTCTAGGGCTTCAGCTGGACTCATGCAGGGTATTAGGATACAGGCCCTCAGCTGGAGTCTTTACTATTTATATATGTGTGGGCAGATTTCCTGAATTTCTTATATATGATTCTTGGATAATTCATTATGAAATACTATTATAAAATGTGCCCTGTATTATATTGTTCCCCTTGCAAGAACTCCAAACCACAACAGTATTCAACACTAGTGGAGGTTACTAGGGAGCTAACTTACTATTTTTCAAATGGGGCAGGGGTCAAGTACAGTCAACCCTTGGTATTGCATGTTGAATCTTTGGATATGGATACCAGTTGCAGATGGAGAAAATTAAGACATATTCAGAAACTCTATGGAAATGACAACTAAATTTCTTTGTTTTTGGTACCAGGGATCAAAGTCAGGACCTTGCACTTGCCAGGCAGGCACTCATGCTGCTGAGCTATCTCCTCGGCCCTAAGTAAAATTTTAAAGTGAGGGGCCAGCAAGATAGCTCAGCAACTAAGTGCCTGCTTAGGCCAGTGCAGAGACTAGGGTTCAATTCCCCAACACCACCTGCAGTGCCAGTCCCGCTCCCAGGTGCATTGAGCCGGCCACTGAGTCTGGCATGGTGGTACATGCCTGTAATCCTAGCACTGGGGAAGCTGAAAGCAGGAGGACCACTATGAGTCTGAGCTGCATAGTGAGACCCTGTACCAAACACATTAAAAAATAAATAAATAAAACTTAAAGTGTAGAAAATTCATTGAACAAATGGACAAATATTTGCAAACAAAATAAAAGAGAAAAAAAAGAGGGAGAGACCTTTTAAAGCAAAAACATGAACAAAATATCTAAACAGAACCATTAAACCAATGTGTGGACCTATCTGAATTATGTTAAAAATATCCAACTTTTACCTAACTTAAAGTTTTTAAATAATTAAGGAAGGTTGTATATGAAGTATGTGTTAGAAAACACTAAGGGACAGTTAATCTGCATTTGTTTTGTTTTGTTTTTCCTTTTTGGTATGATAATGCTTTTTTCTTTCAGCCCTTTCTTGCATCCATGCCACTGTACATGTTTCAAGGGGCATAATATAATGTCTGGGGCTTGCTTTTTAAAACACCTTAATGAAAGACTAAAAGAGTGGAGAAGGAATGATTAAGAGCAGCAGAATTTTGATAACTTTGACATGGGCCATGGTAGAAAGGCATTAATTGCACTAATCTCTCTACGTTTTTGTATGTTTGAATATTTCTGTAATAGTTACATCTGTTTTAGAAATGTCAGGTCCCAGTCTCCATTCCAATCTTTTGCATCAGAATTCCTGAGGAGTAAGGATTGGACATTTGTTTTTAACAAACATCCCCAGGTGATTTTGTGCCTATAGTTAAAACCACTAGTCTAAAGCAGGGGTGCTCACACTATGAGCCCTGGCCAAATCTAGCCCACCACTTAGTCTTATAAATAAAGCTTCACTACACACGATTATACTTGTTCATTTGTATTGTGCCTATGACAATCTCACATGGTACTTGTAACAGGGACCATATGTGACACAAAACCTGAAATACCATCTGGCCTTAAAAAGTAAGTTGTCAATTTTTGACTTAAAGATACTCTCTTCCTACAGGAATAATTTCCTTTATTCTAGCCTCTCCAATTTCATGTTTAACTTCTATTTCTGTGATATCTTAAATCCTATGTGGAGTAGAAGCCGGTCTGAACAGGAACACAGGCCACCTGAACCCTATTTTGGGGATACTGAAATTTGAGGATTAAGTAGACCTGAAGTAGACAAAAAGGGGGCATGGCAGTGTTCCCAGAAATGGGTTAGCAGAATTGAAGGCCAAAAAGAAAACACACAGCCCCACTGTGTACAGCTAAGCTTGGATTGCACAAGGGCATCACATCTACAACACTGCAGAAATCTACCAGGAAGTGCACAGGTGTGCTGTAAGAGCCACGTCCCCCACCACACCCCTCCTATATAAACCCACGCTGTCAATCATGGCAGTGCACACATGAGGACCATAAATACACACAATGTGCACTCAGCTTCCTCCTGCCCTGATTGGGCTGTGGCTGTCCTGAGGTCATTTTTCACCCTCACTCATCACTTTCAGAAACTAACTCCTACCCTCTGTCAGACTCCAGACCTGACAGTCACATCCTGGGTAGTGGATGGGAGGCAGGTGCAATGTGCTTCTGTGTGTGTGTGTGTGTGTGTGTGTGTGAGAGAGAGAGAGAGAGAGAGAGAGAGAGAGAGAGAG
>NW_004524628.1:3150225-3152875 GCF_000260255.1 Octodon degus
GAGAGAGAGAGAGAGGAAGAAGAAGAAAAAGAGGAGGAGGAGGAGGAGGAGGAGGAGGAGAAGAGGAAGAGGAGGAGGAAGAAAAAGAAAGAAGGCCAAGATCACACCAGTAAGAAAAAATAGTCACTACCCAAAGTTAGATCCCGGGGCCAGTGAGACAGCTCAGTGGACTAAAGAGCCTGCTTGCACAAGCTTAGGCAAAGCAGAGGGACTGTGATTCGATCCCCGGCACCATGTACCATGCCAGCTGCGCCCCAGGGCAGGCTGAGCGGGCCAGAGTCCAGGTATAGTAGCACATGCCTGTAATCTCAGGGGTGGGGAGGCTGAAAGCATGAGTATCACCATCAGTCCAAGCTACATAGTGAAACCCTGTAATAACCAAATACATTAAAAAAAAAAAAAAAAAAAAAGTTAGATCCTTTTGACTGCATAGCTTGTTTCCAAGATGGCACTGGCTTAGAATGCAGCAGGTATGAGTCAATGGAGAACCAAGTGGGTTCCCCAGCCTTGATTTGTCTCTACCCACACTTTGCCAAATAGTAGCCCAAAAGAACAGGAATTCCCCCCCCCACACACACACACACACACTATTTTGTTATCTAATATATCGGGAACGTGGCAGCTTAGGTCTACAGTTTTAAATCTCAGTAGACTGTATTCACAAATCTGAGGTACCTGAAAAGAAAAGTTAGGGGAAACTGCTTGAAGTTCCAAAACAATTTTGTGAAATAAGAAACCCTTTTGGTGTTATGAAAGAGATTTGTAAAACAGAGCAGGCAGTAAGTCTTTTAAACAACGTATCAATTTTGTGAAGTTTCTGGAGGACTGAAGTCTGAACCAGAGGGTATCTTAACTTAGAATTTGAAACAGGAACAAGCACAAAGCTAAGACAAAACAGACCAAGTCAATAAAGCAGAAAAGTTAAAAAGAAAGCTAGTTGTTAGGTTCTCAGGTTGTACTGGCTTCATGATGGCCCCTGATGGGCCAGGAGTAGGTGAGGACACCTTTCAGCCCCAATTAAAGGACTAAACTCTTTTTATAGCCCATAAAATCTCAGTCTGTCTCTACATTCCAACTCCTTTCCTATGTTATCATCCTTTAATGAAGGCAAGTAAGATCACATAAAAACTTCAAAGCAAGTGAAAGAAATAATTCCAGGAAGAATTATACCCCATATCACAAAAGGACAAAGAGAAAAAGGGTCCAGGATGTTATTAAAGCTACATAAATTCTAGTTAAAGATACAGCAGGACATTAGGAAAAAAATGATCTCACAAGCCCCTACACAAGGAAGCAAAAAGGCATGAGTATGTAGACAACGAGCCTCAAGGTAGTCATTGGTGGGGCAGCCAGATAGCTCAGCAGACTAGGGACCTGGTCTGATCCCCACCTTGCCATGCTGGCCCCACCCCCAGGGCGTACTGAGACAGAGACTTAGATTTGAGTGTGGTGGCACATGCCTGTAATCCCAGTGCTTGGGAGGCTGAAAATAGGAAAATCACTATGAGTCTGATCTGTGTAGTGAGACCATGTAGGCCTTGTACTAAATACACACACACACACACACACACACACACACACAAAAGTAGTCATTGCCTCTGGTCTAAGGTGGGAATTTTATACTGCTAGCTCTTCTTAGTATAGTCCCCACCACAGCATTTCTCTGCAGTGATTTCATAGGGTAGATTTTATTCCTTAGACAACAGTGCTCAAGTGCCATAAAGCCACTGACGACACCATAGGCACACATGAGTATTGTATTACGCATGGGATTAAACGGCCTATTCCACGGGTTTCGTAGGCCAACAGAATTCCAAATTCCAATATGATCCTGCACCACAACAAGAGAAACCCCAGGTGGACTCTCCTGGACTTGCTGAATACACTGTACCCAAAGTAAGGGAGGCTACACAGCTGCCATATATATGTTGTATCAGCATGCATGGTGGCACCAGGAGCAATGCCACTGGTTTCACCTGCACCTCTAGATTACACACTCCTGGATCTCTGGATCTCTCTTTGAGAGATTTGGGGAGCAAAGGCCTCAAGGGCTACATCAATGTTCAACCTAACAAACAAACAAAAAACTTTGAACTAAATTGTTCCAAATCATATTAGTTAACTGGACATGGTACGTGTGCTTATAGTCCTAGATATCTGGGAGGCAAAGTCGCAGATTCCAAGATCAGTATATAAAAATCAGCCTGCGGAGATAACTCAGCAGCCTAAGTGCCTGCCTGGTAAGTGCAAGGATCCAGATTTAATCCCCAGTATCACATGCCATGCCAGCCACCAAAACTAGGTGTGGTAGCTCATGACTGTAATCCCAGAACTGGGGAGGCTGAGACAGGAGGATCACTATAAGTCTGAGCTGCATCGCAAGACCCTGTACCAAATAAATAAATTATATATATTTAGCATTACTCTATATGTATGTAAAATACAAATTTCCAAGCACCGTGACAGGCACATTGTAAATGCCTAGCCGACATTAATTCTCTCCTTAGAGCATAAAAACACTGTTTGTCATATTAATTCTTTTTGGCTATTTGCTTGGACCCCTCAGAGAACTTCAAGAGCGTGGCAGGCCTGCTGGGCGGTGCAGGGCCCCGCGGAGCCGAGCCGGAAGCGCCGCCGGGACTGACCGCGC
>NW_004524628.1:3152975-3173561 GCF_000260255.1 Octodon degus
TAAATTCTATTTTTATTTCTATACACTAACAATGACCCATCAAATATAAAGACTACAATTCCATTTATAATAACATCAAAATAGGCTGCTTTGGAATAAATTTAGCAAAGGAACAAGGCTTGTGCCCTGAAAACTACAAAATATTGTGAGAAGTTTTATTTTTTATTTTATTTATTTATTTTGTATTTTAGGGAAGGGTCTACAGGGTGTTCAGGGTCTCACTACTATATCAGACTCATAGTGATCCAGCTGTTTACAGCCTCCCAAGGGCTGGGATTACAGGTATGCGCCACCACGGCCAGTCTCAATTGCAGTCTCAGCATGCCCTGGGGGTGGGGGTGGCACAGCAGGCCCAGGGACTGAATGCCCAGCCCCTGCGCCTGCTTACAGGCACTTTAATCCACTGAGCTATTTGGCCAGCCCAGTATAAGAAGTTTTTAAAAAATTCCAAATAAAAAACATGTCTTGGGGCCGGGGAGATGGCTCAGTAGGATAAGCGCTTGACTGGCAAACTCAAGGATCTGAGTTCAATCCCCGGTTCTGGGGGAAAAAAAAAAAAAAAAAACATGTCTTATTGATTAGAAGGCTTAATATTAAGAAGGAAATATTCCTTAACTGATATACACATTATTTGTAATTACCACCATAATTACAATAACTTATTTTCTTTTTTTGCAGAAATGGACAAGCTGTTCCAAAATTCATATGGAATCAGAAGGGAGCCAGAGCAGACCAAACAATTTTGAAAAGAACAAAGTTGGAGGACTCAGGCTTCATGACGTCAAAACTTATTGTAAAGCTAGAGTAACCAAAACAGTGTGGTGCTGGCATAAAAACAAATGGGTCAGTGGAAAGGAAGTGAGAACCCAGAAAAACCCAAATATTTATAGCTGACTTTCAATGGGGGAAGCTGAAGGGGGAAAGAACAGCCTTTCAATTAATGGCATTGAGACAAAAAAATAAACACATGCCAAAGAATGACACTGGACTTTAACTCTTACCACATATGAAGATTAAGATGGATCAAAGACCTGAATTTTCAATCCAGAGGGAGCTTACCACAGTATTGTTCACAGGGGGCTGACTGAAGCTGCAGTGGGGTCTTAGCAGCAAGGTTAAGCAGGAAGGCAAAGCTGGGCCCAAGTACCAAGTCCACTTCTGGGCTGATATCAGAAAGCTGGGTTAACAGTTATTTTTATCAGTTAGGTAACACATATTTTTCCAAAGCTGATAGCATCAGAAACATGAGACTAGACAAGTGTCAAGGTGTGTGCCTTCATGTTTCCCCTAAAGCCTCATGCAGTCATAGGTGGGGCTTTTCGGAAAATGGTTGGATCTAGGACGTGTGATGCTGGGATTGATTCATGGTGAGATACTAGGATTAAGGCTGTGCTGCCCTGGCTGTGAGGGCTACCCACCCTAAGGGTAGCCTGGATAGGACATAAGGGACAGAAAGAGTGTCACTGATTGTTGCTTGTCACTTGCTCCTTTGCCGCCTTCTGCCTCTGCCTTCCACAAACTGTTTCTCCTCTGTGTGACCCTTCTGTCAGGTCACCCTGCCTTGGGACCAGACAACTATGATCTGAAACCTCTACAAACTATGAGCCAATAAACCTTCCCTCCTTTAACTTTAGAGTGTCAGGTATTTTGACTCAGAAACAATAAAAATAAGAGAATGAATTTGAAGATGGAGTAACCATCATCTACACACATCAAAGCCCAGACTAGGCAATTCAGGGAAGGATATTTGGAAAGTGAAGCAACTTTAGGCTACATGCGGGTCAAGGACTAGGGAAGGACTCAGATACCAGAAATGTAGATGTCTAATAGCAAAAAGAGGATTCCATGCTTCAGAAACAGACCTGTGAGCTAAAAAGGATGCTGTACAGAAACATTAAATGAAGACCAAAGTAGGTGTTCAATTTTGAATTTGGTGCCACCGGGAGAAGAGTGACTTACTCTGAATATAAAACAACTGGGTCTAGTTCAGATAAACAATGACTCTCTACAAGAGCAGAAACTCTTGGAGTAAAGTCATGGGCTAGGACCATTCAGGTTATATTGAAAGACGCAAGTTTCTCTGGGTGGGATGTCTGTCTTTGAGCTGGCCTAGTACATCCTGTCTAGCCAGTGCACCACTGAGCTGTGAGCTCCACTCCATTGGTACTGTCACTCAGCAGGGCCTTCCTGACTTCTTTCCCAAATGCTCCCTTCAGCTCAGGTCCTGCCCTACTGCTGGTTCCCTACCCCCGCACAATGAAAGCGTTGTCCCTCATTCCAGGGCAAGTTCTCTTTCATTTGTCTATACCATGTACTTTCTGAATCGAGTGAAGATACAAACACAGGGGCATCATTAAATCACAGAGAGGTGTTGGCAGAAAGTAGAAAGTGTGTCTTCCAGAATCCAGCCCTTCTGTTGGTGCAGGGCTTCCCAGTTGCACTTGGGAAGGGGGAAATATTGAAGAGAGGCAGAAGGTCTAAAACTGTAATGAGAACAGAAATAGAACCCAGAGAAATACCCCTATGGGGACTGACTTCTTATTATAATGCAGGCTGCAGTACTAACTTTCAGTCATACATAAAGGGTACACAGCAAGTGTGTTCTCATACCAAGTCTCTGATTCTTCCTAAGGAAGTGGGAGTAACACTCAGGTAGTGAGGTGAACAGAACAGTTTGGGTAGAACTAATTTTTGTGTTTCTTGCTCCCAATATCCTTCTTTGGTTTGAGAACTATTGCTGCATTCTTCTCCACCCCAACTCACCCCTGTTCTCATTTCTTTTTAATATCACACTTATTAAATATATTAAAAATGTAATAGCTATTGAAATGCTGTGCTTTTCTACTCTGTACTTCCTTTCTCCATCTTTTGCTTTCAAGTAAATCAATTAATTTTAAAACACTATTAAAATAGCAACGCTTTATTTGCTTCCTTTGTAATATAATCATAGGAGCATGAATTTTTCACGTTTTATAATGTTGGGATTGTATATTCACCTCTGCTTCTTGCTCTTCAAATGGAACTGAACCTGCAGGAAATCCCCCCAAGTCCTTTGCTGCAGAGGCAACTCATTTCTTCTAATGTATATAAAACACCCCACAGCAAGACTGTCACACAACTTATCTTGCTAGCCCCAGTGTCTGGTCATGCACCACATTTCCAGTGCTGGGCCCTGAACATCCTATGCTTGTACAATCCACCACTGGGCTTCATTCCTTGGTTTCTAGTCCCAGTATTGGGAAGGATAGGTTTGTTCTTATTTTGATAGGTATTGGTATTACTTTCCAAAACAGCTTTAATATTTGTCAACCTTGTACCAGTAATATTTGAGAAAGAATAGTTTTCCCCACAGGGGATTCTAATCCTGGTTTTGTAGCACTCAGGTAGATAAGGGCCTGAGCAAAAATAGATTACACCAAAATAGCTACTTCATTGAGATTTGATAGAAAATCTTAAAGCATATCTAGAACACTATTTAAATCAATACGAGGGGGGGGGAATAAATAAATAAATACATAAGGGCCAGCGAGAGCCTAGCGGGCTAAGCACCTGCTTAGGCAAGCACAGGGACCAGATTCCATCCCAGCACATGTACTGCCAGCCCCGCCCCCTGGGCACACTGAGTCTGGGACCCAGACTGGGTGAGATGGTGCACACCTGTAATCCTAGAGCTAGGGAGGTGGAAAACAGGAGTATCACTACCAGTTCGACGTGCATAGTGACACCCTGTACCAACTACGTTAAATAAATAGATAAATAAATAAATAAAACACATAGCACAGTTACCTTGGGAATAATGAATTATTTACAAAAGCTCATCCTCAATTTCTGATATTTGTGGGCCAGAGTCTAGCTTTACTGTAAATAAAACTATAATTATCAACAGTATAAAGCTATTTAGGGGCTGGGGAGATAGCTCAACAGTTAAGCTATCAGGACCTGGCAAGGGCAAAGTCCTGAGTTTACTCCTCAGTACTAAAAAATAAAACAAAATTTAAAAATAAAACTATTCATCATAACTATTAAGGAAACTCTCCTAAACCACCACATTCTATATTAAGAAATTCCAAATGAAACAAAGGGATAAAAATTCAAAATAATATTACAGTAGCTATTCGTGTAATGGTATTGCAAAAACAAAGGTTAACATCATCAAGTTATATAAACTGTACAAATTACCCTGAATGAGGTGGGGTGGAGGCACCCCACTAATTGATGTATATATAAAACAAAGTTGGAACTAGGAAACGGAAACTCGTTAATTGTTAGCCAATGATGACTAAGAACAAAGTTGGGTTTACTGATTCATTGTCACAAGGAAGACAGCATACTCTAGGGGGCACCTCTCTATGAAATTGTTAGGACCTACAGGATTTGGTCCTGGTTAGGTGATTATATGAGGGTATAGGCGTTCAGGGAAGCAGTCCCTTGCTCTGGATTGAGTGCCATCAGAAAACAGGAGCAATTCAATGCCTTACTTAAGAGAACATTCCATAAAGTTATTTATGATCAACTACCATTAGTACCAGGATAACTCTTAACTATCAGGAGCTGTTTGCCTCTTTTCCTTAATGAGGACATTGCCTTTGTAGGGACAATGTGATTGGGCCAGTCAACAGCTGAGTAACTTCCATCTAGTGCCAAGACCTGTCAGACCCTCATTCACCTACCTCCATGGTACCAGGGAAACGACTTGCATTTATAAATTAGCCCTTAGTCCTTAAAGGGAAGGAATATATAGCCAACTCAGAGGATTATTTGAGGCCTACGTTTGTTTGCCAAGTCTACCACAACAAAGTACCTCAAACTAAGTGACTTAAACATAAAAACAATCATTTTCTTATAACCCTCACAGCCAGAATTCTGAGATCAGGGTATCAGTAGAATTGGTTCCTTCCAAGAATCACAAGAGATGTATTTCATGCCTCTCCTCTGGCTTGCAGATGATCATCTTCTCCCAGCCTCTCCACATTATCTTGCTTCATAGATGTGTATGTTCAATTTTCTCTTCTTGCCAGGGATATAGCTCAGTGGCACAGTGCCTGCCCGGCAAGTGCAAGGTCCCAAGTTTGACTCCCAGTACCAAAAAAAAAAAAAAAAAAAAAAAAAAAATCTCATATGGAGACCACATACAGAACCAACTCATTTAATTTAACCACCTCTTCTCCACCTTCAAAAAAAGGTTACCTTTTGAGATTTGAAGGCTAGGACTTTGATTAGGAATTTGAGAAAAGGGAAAAAATTCATTTTGTTTTTTAAATTTTATGTATTTGATGCAGTTTCACTACGTAGCTCAGTAGTGATCCTTCTGTCTCATCCTCCCCAGCACCGGGATTACAGGCATGCGCCACCACGTCATGATTCAGTAGCCGGCCTGGTACACCCTGGGTTGCGGGGCCAACACAGCATGCGGTACCAGGAATCAAACCCAGGTCCTTGAAGTTGCCACGCAGGCACTTAGACCAATGAGCTCTCCCCAGCTGAAACAATTCATCTTATCAGAGGTTCTATTTCTCTTCTGTGAAGATGGAAGTTTCCATTATACAAGGAACAAACCTATAATGACACCTGATACAAATAGAATGTATTTTGTAATCAGTTTTTTCCCTTTCCAAATGCCATGAAAGACAATGGCCTTACAACAGATGTGGTGGTACCCATGGGTGGTGGATTATGTCTCTGGGGCTTATAGACAGGCCTGCTCTGCATTATTCTCCTAAGAATGGCATAAAGAGAATATATTTGGAAGAAACTAGACTGGCATGCACCACTAACCTAGAGAGAAAAAACTAAACAGGAATCATCACTAAGTGACCAAAGCAGCTGTGGGTCAGTAGTTTGCAGTCAGCTACAGAGTGGTTTTTAAATCTTCTTCAAAGTGACAGAGAAAGATAATTACTAGGAACTTGTACTCCTGCCGGCTGCCTTCCCAGCACAAGCTTTCCATTCCTTCTCAAAGCCCCTGATTTATTTGTGGCATACGTCTATGTGATTCAGAGGCACTTCAGGGGAGCATGTAACCTGACCAGTTCAGATAGACACAGAGGTCATCTGGGATTATGTAACAAGCAGATAGGACCAAGAACTGTATGAACAGCAGTGCTGCCACAAAGAAAGTCAACCTGAGAGCAAAGCCTATCAGAAAAGAAAGAACAGTCCAGATAACACTGCACCTGAAACCTATGCACTTGGGAACTTTTCAGTAAAATAAGCCAATAAATTCACTTAAAAAATAAAAATAAAGCTATCTGAGCTGGGGGTTTTGTTCACTGTAACTCAAAACATCTGGAAAGCTTTATCAGACTCTGAAATGCCTATTCTTTCAAGTATGTATCAATTACTGTGTCAAGATATTTTATTAATTAATGTCCAGGATAAGGAACATTGATGAAGCTGTACTTTGAATTTTAGAAAAATGAAAGTGGGACTAATAAAAAGAAAAGATTTCCTGTGGAGCCTATTTTTTTGAGACAGGGTTTCACTAGGCACTTCAGGTTGGCCTTGAACTTACTTTGTAATCCAGGCTGGCTTCGAACTCACAGCAATCCTGCCTCAGCCTTCAAAGTGCTGGGATTACAGGTGTGCACCACCAGGCCTGGCTTGATTTCAGATTTTTGGGATCATCAAAACCCTTGCTAAGGGCTGGGGAGATAGCTCAGCAGCTTAAGCGCCTGCCTGGCAAGAGTAAGGTCATGAGTTCGATCCCTGGTACAAAAAAAAAAAAAAAAAAAAAAAAAAAAAAAAGCAGCAGTTCCATTTTAGGAAAACAAAACAAAATCTTGCCAAGCCACAGAAACCAACATGCTCAGTGATGCATATGTAGCTAAAGAATGAGAAGGTAACATGCTCATAAAGGGTCCACTGTTTCTTGGAGAACTGATCTGTCCATCTCTTATTTTCTTTGGCCCCACGTGAGTCAGCTTTCCATCATTACAACGAAATCCTAAAATAATTAACTTATAAGGAGTCAAGCTCTGGCTCAGGGGTTTGAAGGCTGCAGTTCATGACTGATTAGCCTCACTGTGGTGGACCTGTGAAGAGGTAGCACAGCATGGTAGAAGCAGGCAGTGCAGAAAACCACTCACCTCATGACAAAGTAAGAAAAGAGGAAGAAGAAGGGGCTAGGCTTCCACATACCCTGAGGGTATCTCCCTGTGATCTAAGGACTCCCCACTAAGTGCTGCCTCTTAAGTTTCCACCACCACCCAGTAGCCCCACTGAAGGTACCAACCCTTTAAGTGAAACTTATCTAAAATATAGCAATCTACAAGTATGTGGACCAATTTAAGTTACTTCTAGAATGTTGGGTACAAAGCCCAGGTGGACATTGAGTTCCAAAGATTAGAGATGAATAAGAACACACACTACAAAGGGAATGAATAATTTCAATTGACTGTCCATCAAGAACTGAAAATGGGGGCCCAGTGAGATAGCTCAGCGGTCTAAAGCGCCTGCATAGGCAAACTTAGGCACAGCAGAACACGGTTCAATCCCCAGCACCACATGCTTCCCCAACTCTGCCCTCACGGTGGGCTGAGCTGGCAAAAAAAAAAAAAAAACAAACAAACCCTGAAAATGGGCACTAAGTTCAAAAACAATAATTTATCATCTTGGGATCCCCTCAGAAAATCAACAATCTCAAGATATATCCAATTAAAGTCTGGTGAAAGGAAAAATTAATGTTTACTTGCTTGATCAATCTGGCATGCCTATATCTGGTAAGATGAGCAACAAATTTGATGATAACAATACAAAATATAATAGCCACTGTTAATTTTCTATTCTTGTTTTGAAATTCTGTACTATTTTTATTGTTCTATGTTGCTTTGTTCTTGTTGTTTCTGGGGGTGTTTTTGTTCTCTTTTTAAAAAAATTTTTAAAAGAGAAGCAGAAACATTGCCTAGCAATCAGAATAACTGAAAGAAACAGCCTGGTAATGATTCATGTAGTACAGAAATTACAAAGAGTAACAAACACAAAGACAAATAGGTTTACTAAGAAAAAGCAAGCATCTCATACTAGAAAGTATAACATTGAACATGAATATGTAAAAGTCAGAGGACTGCAAAGTTAAAGGGATACAAGAGGAAAATACAAAATGAACAGGAGCATTAGTAACTGCAATAGCAGAAGGTAAGGCAGAAAAGCATGTATAATAAAAATACACTTAGGTATATGCTGGCAGAGGATGAGAAGTCAAGTTAAAATAATGTGCATTTATTAACATTACTTCTAGAAAAGACAGCTCTCCAGACATGAAGACACAAAAGACAAGTACCCAAATGAATCAGTACTATCACAACTTTGTTTCTAGTTCCCTGTGACCAGTAGCTGTTATCACTCCCCAGGGAAAAAGAATCTCTACATCATGCGCAAAGTGAAAATAACATGGCACTACTTTGGTCCTCTATTAGTCAGCTTTCCTATTGCTAGGACAAAGTACCTGACACCTGCACTTCAAGGAGAGTTTTGGCTCAAGTTTCAGAAGGTTCCGTTCATGATTGGCTGGCTCAAAGGCAGAAAGTAGTGTCATGGCAGAAGGGTATGGCGAAGCAAAGCTGCTCGTTTCATGGCATCCAGGGAGCACAGCACAGGTGAAAAGTGACAGACAGATACTCATCCTCTAAAGGCACGCCTTCCCCAACTGGGCCCCACCTCCTAAGAGCACAGTCAGCTAGAATATCCTCATGCTTTGATCACCTCTCTAGGAGCCTCTTAACTCAGTGAAGTAGACAATTTAGATTAACTGGCACAGGTCTTTTATACAAATACCAGAATGGTAGAACAGACTGCACATTCCATCAAGGATTCTATTGAATGTTGGCAAACTTAGGCGCAAGGGAACACAGTTCAATCCCCAGCACCACATGCTGCCCCAACTCTGCCCTCAGGGTGGGCTGCGCTGGCCAAAAAAAAAAGCTCAGACCAAGATATAGCCCCATCTTTTTTTTTTTTTTTTTTTTTTTTTTTGAGACAGGAAACTGGGCTCCACTGCTCCCTCTTCTGGCCACCTCCATTCTTCTTTCCAGGGTGTAGTGACAATGGTGCAGGGCTTTGATCCAATGGGCATATTCAGAAGTTATAACAGGACTCAAATAAAAAGCAAAACAAAACAAAAATCAATGGAGCTTGCCAACACTTAATATCATTTATCTTTTTGATTATGGCTATCATGGTGATATAAAGTATAATCTCACTGTGGTTTTGAATTGTATTTACTTGATGACAAATAATGTCAGCATCCCTCATGTGTACATTGTCTATTTGTGTATATTTGAAGAAATGTCTATTGAACTCAGTTAACTATGAAATCTGAAAGTTCACCATAAATTCCTGATAGTATTAATAAAATAAAAACTAATATTAATGGCAGTGACACTATATTAAGAAATGGTGTTTAAAAAAAATACTGTGCATCAATAAAATTATGGCAAAAAATAAATAAAAATTAAAAATAAAAAAAATACTGTGCTTATTTAGCTATTCTCTCCCAATTTGTCAGCTAGTCTTTTATTTAAAAGATGTCTGATATTCGGACTAAAACACCTGCTTTAGGTAGGCAGGTACAGTGACCAAGGTTCGAATGCCAGCACGTTGTGCCAGCCCCACTCCCAGGATGCACTGAGATGGCGACTGAGACTAGGCGTGTTGACACCTGCCTGTAATCCCAGTGCTTTGGAGGCTGAAAACAGGAGGATTACTATCACTACAATCTGTGTAGTGAGATCCTATAGACCCTGTACTAAATACATCAAAAAAAAAAAAAAAGATGTCTGATATTTCTGTAACTTAAACTTCAAATCCAATTGTAAATGTTAATTATGCCATCTTTCATTTTTTAAAAGATACTTCTCAATTAAATGGTAAAAAAAAAAATTCAATGGAGCAATATTTCTTTATTTTCTTCTGTAACTGGGGTTTAAACTGAGGTCATTCACACAGAGATATATCCCCATCTTTTTTTTTTTTTAGAAAGTGCTTCTCTAAGGCACTAAATCGCCTGGACTGGTCTCAAGCTCACAATGCTGTGTCAGCCTCTCAGACTGCTAGGATTACACATGTGCACCACCACATCTGGCCTTTATCCCTTTCTCAGCATACCAACTTTACTCTTAATATTTGATAGTCCCATAAATCACTTCTCAGCTTTCTATAGTTATTCTGACTCTCTAATTTTCTATGTTGTGTGAGGTATACTAGCCACAAGTCTAATACTGCTGAGCTAAATTGCTTCACATTTTCCAGAGAAAAGAAGGTATCGATGTACCTGTGATTATTTGTTTAGATCACACCAGTAGAGTCTATAGAAAAATAATTATTTTCCTTTTCTAAACACAGCACTATGATAGCAAGTGATAAAACAAGACTGATCAAAATTAAATGGAAAATTCTATGAGGTTAGAGGAGGAAGTAAGAAAAACATTATGAAGAAATAGGTTCTTTTTTCATTTTGCAGAACAACAAAATGTCACCTACACTAAGATTTTAGATCATTTGCTCACCCACTGCCTGCGGAAGGCAGCCTGCTGTCCCTTTCCACTAAGTGTGGAAATTATGTTAGAATGAGAACACACCAAAAGCCCATGTATAAATACAAATGCTTTACTTGTTGCTCTTCCTAATAACTTAGAAAAACCTAATAGAATCATTTTGATAGATGGAAAGTTAGTGCTGAGTCAGCTTCCGAGGTGAATTAGTTTTATAGGAAAAGAGGACTGTAGCAGCACATTTCTGCCTGTGATGCACAAAAGGTATGCACTGGACACAGCAGGTATGCTGCGCTCATGCACGGCAAACCAAATCTCCCCTTTCACTGTTTGGGCTGGGTCTGAGGAGAAAAGATTACAGATGAACTAAGGCAAGGGCAATGCCAAAAACAAAGAGAGACGGATTAATGAAGTGAGGATTATTATTTAATAAACTCAGATGTTTCTATGACAATTTTCTGGGTTCTCAACCCAAACCTGAGAAGAAAGAGCAGAGGCCAATTAAGGAATGCAATGGACGAACCACTGGAAGGTGGAGTGCTGAGTTTCAAGTGAATATTTTTTTTAAATGAGCATTATATCTATCAGTCCTTTAGTATTTTCTGTTTAAATCGCCAGTATTTCAGGATTTTCAGATTTTCTTCAAACTGTTTGAAGGCTCTTCATTTATTCCTGGCATATAAAGAAAATATAAAGCTCTTAGGAAAAAAATCATTCTAGCCTTAGGAAACAGCACATGATATATCTTCCAATAAGCACCAAAAGGCAGTGAGTCATATCTATCTCTTGTATTCTTTCTACCATGACTTAAGATTTGCTGTGTAAAAGGAAAAATGTCTTGTAATGTGATTAGAGCTCTCCAGAGGAACAGTACTAACATAATGTGTTTATAATTATGACACTTATTAGATTGCCTTACACAATCAGAGGCCGGGGAGGACATAGTCTACAAAGGTCTGTGGAAGGTCTGTGGCAGTCTGGGGAAGGTGTTGGAAAACCTATTCCTACTCAGGATAAAAAGCTACAAGTCTCAGAAAAAAAGAAAATCTAATAATGCAGCTGCAGTCAGAGCTAGAAGCATGGAAACTTCCTAGAGAGTTCCTGGTGCATGTCTACATTCAGAGGCTGAAGGATACAGAGTTTAGGGGCCCCAGGAGATAGCTTAGCATTATAAGAGCCTGCCTGGCAAGAACAAGGTCCTAGGACCAAGGAGATGGCTCATTAGAATAAGTGCTTGCCTGGCAAGCAAGTGCAAGGGCCTGAGTTCAATCCCCAGTTCTGTCAAAAAAAAAAAAAAAAAGAACAAGGTCCTGAGTTTGATCCCTGGAGCAAAAAAAAAAAAAAAAGAAAGAAAAGAAAAAGAAAGAAAGGAATATAATGTCTATGAGTGATGGTAACAGCAAAAAAGAAATAAAAACACTTAAGTATTAAGTGAGCACAAGTACATGAGTAAGCTTCTCACTTCCACATTTTTGTTACATCTGCCCCACCCCCAGCCTATCCGACATGCTGCCTACATTCAGGGCAGATCTTCCCCATTTGCTGACCCTCTCTGCAAGAACCCACACAGATACACCCACGGGTATCGTCTAATAATTTTCTAAGTATCTCTCCACCTAAGCAAGCTGACAACCAAGATTAACCATTACACCTCTCCAACTGATCACATTTAAAACCAGAGGTATAGCATTCTCCAGTTCTAGTGAACTGTACCTGTCAATTCTCCAAGGCCCCAATCTTTTGAATCTTTTTCTTACATATTGAAGCCATCATTGTGTTGAACATTCTTCTTTCGTGAAATTTGATGTCCTCCTCACCCTCCATTCTGTCATCAATGCTAGTGTAATCTGAAAATTACTGTCCTCGGCTTGACTGCCTATCTCTCCCCCTTTTCTCAATAAATCCTGGATACCACCAAGTTAGTCAAGCTAAGAGGGACATTAAGATCAATATATAGTGGATAGGATCATCTTAATTCCTCCACAGAATAATAATGGCAGAGGTAAACTACAGCAGAAACATCCTAGATAAGAACTAAGGAAAGTCACTTAGTAAGCCAGGAAACTATTCCTGGAAAAACGTTGATTTCTAATGACTGCTGACAAGCCTCATATTTTATTTCTATTACTCCTAGATATATTTACAACAATTGGCCCTGGGGCTTAGGGGGATCACTGTGTCTCTTTTAAAGGGCAGTATGAAAGAGCATCCATCCAGGATACCTTAACATTAACAAGCCTGGTAGAAGAACCTCCAGTAGCAGAAGTGGCAAGGAGGCAGACAATTCTGTGGCTTTCAGAAAACAATGCAGTTAACTACAACTAACGAGAGGTCTTTACAACCACACGCTTATTTGCTCCCAAAACAACCAGTTACTAATGCAAGAAAGTACAAATTCAAGATCTTATATTCAATTTTAAACTAGACTTACACACACACACACACACACACACACACACACACACAAATCTTCTCAGTCACAAGTGTTCAAGAGGGATCTCTCCTGTAATCCTCATTTATCCCTGCAAAGAACCTCTCCCATTACTAGCCCCACCCTCCCCATGAAAATAGGTCCTACTACCTCTTCTTTCTTGGAGAAAGAACCTCATTCGGCTCTTAATATATACATATTCCACTTTTCAACAGTTTTCTGATTCTGCATCTTCAAATCCCAGACAAATCACTAGTTTAAGTACAGCTTCTGTTATAATAATTAGGTTAAGACCAACAGCGCCTAGTTTATAAAGATTGCTCAGTCAGTATTTCCTAATTACTGATTAACCCACCAACAGCTGAAAACACGAGTTTTTGTAATTCCTGTAATGGTAGGCAGAACTTAGCACTTGTCTAAAGACCTCAGAATGAGCACTGAGTAATAAACCCCGTGCAGATCCAGAGATCAGCGAGTCAGAAGAAATTCTAGTCTGAGAGCACCCCAATTTTCAGAAGCTGTTAAAGTTTTGTTTATTGAATTTAAAGAGGCCCGCAGGAAGCTGAAACATCCACAGCACTTCTTTCTAAAGGAGGCAATCACAATAGCTCTTTATAGTGCTCTTGCATTGATAATTGGCCCTTGAAACAACCTGGAGAGGTAGAGTAGGAAGTTATTAAACCCCAAGGGATACAGAAGGCTAGATTAACTCTCTTCCAATGTACTTTTCGTTAGGGCATATCAACACATTACCTATTTCTGGACTTTACAGGATTTTATAATTCCTAAGACGTTGGTCTCCAGAGTGCCCAGTCCTATGAAAGACGCTGACAACTTTCTCTCTGGCATTCTACATAAAATCCACTCTAATTCTTCCGTCCTTATTTTAGTTACCTGCAGCCTTCCCACGAAGCCTGTCAGACTAGCTAGGTCAAGTCCAGAAATCTACCAGGGTCCCAATCCATGACCTTCATAGTAGCCACATAACCAACTCTAAACCGCCATATATTGCACTCAGTAAGGCAAAAAACAGGTTTTTCTGTGAGTCGCTAACCACTCCTTCGCCTCAGCATTTTGGGGTCTGGAACTAAGACTCCACTGACTTTGGCTTGTGGGTTCTTTCCTAAGAGCCGAGGACGCGGGCTAGAAAACTGTCAGAACGAGGGCGGTGGCCTCCTGAAACGAGGTTCCGCGTCTCTCGGCGCCTGCCAACCCCCTAAACCAGCGGCAGGCGTTTCGCTCGCGCTTCAGCCTTCACTGCGCCCGCCTCAGCCTCACAGACAGAATTCTTCTCTTTCGTTCTGTAAGTCGAACATACTGGTCGCAATTCATACATTTAAACTAAAAGGGACCAAGAGACGCGACAGTCAGGACCCAAATGGTGAGACAATTTTCCTGTCAGGAACCTCGGGTCCAGCGATGCCTTCCCCGGGACAAACAGCTCGCTACCAACCTTCTCAGCCAGGAGCTACCGGAAATGGTGGGAGCTCGGCTCTGGGGGTGGGACTTGATCTCCAGGCAACGGCCCCTGTGATTGGTCGGCCCGCCTCCCGCTGGGGCCAATGGCCACACGCCTTCCAACGCTCGGCTCCGCGACTGCGGCTGCGCGGGAGATTCGAATCGGCGGCGCTGCTGCTTCTGGGCATAGGAGTCCTGCTGGCTGCGCTCGTCCTTTAGCGATGGATAACCCGGAAAATGTCTTTCAGTAAGTGTCCGTCTGAGGGGGTGGCGGCGAAGCGAGGGCCTCATCCCCGGCTACAGGCCCCCGGGGGGGTTGAGCACTTAGAATGAGGCCTGCCGGCCCCGATCCTCAACCCATCCCGCCCTCTCCAGCCTCTTCCGGTCCCCTGGGCCTCTTTCCGGGGCTTTGGGATTTGTGCCACCTCGACCCGGGCTGCGGGCCATTCGTGAGTCACCCGTGTGCCAGGTGACTCCTCTGGCATACCGCTGTCGTCTCTCCAGCCCTGCCCCAGGGGCCGTTTGGGGGCATTTGGGTGTTTTATGCGGCCCTCCGAAGCCTTGTTTAGGAGCCCCCACTGGACAGATCGCCTCTGAATGAAACATGTTTGGCCATCAGAAGCCCAGACCTTGTGTGACTTAGGCTTTGTGAGAAAGTTTCAAAATCTCGTATTTAAATATTCTTTTGCAGTAGGGAATTTGCCCATAACCTCAGCTTTACTTTTGAAAAACTCTTTGGATGCCAAGTCCTTTATGGGAGGGGGTGCTTTTCTTATTTCTGAGCTATTCATGGCAACTCCTAACAATTTTTTAACTTTTCCTCACATTTGTTGTATAATTTAAGAGACTGACTGGTCCAACCTGTGATTAAAAAACATTTAAAACAGTTAAATCACAAAAGGCTGGAAGTAAAACGTGTTCATTTTATCAGTTCTGTTATGATTAGAAGCCTAGATTGCTAATATAGTGAAAACAAGCCTGTTTACTTTTTTTTCCTTAGCCTCAGTGTATTGGAAACTTAGTAACACCCCATATCCCCACAAACCCCTCTTGTAAAAGGAAAGAAGATATTCCTGACTTTATTTCACCCTGAAAACTAATTTGCTCTGGTGAACCTGATATTTTAATATTTAAGGCATTGTTCTGGAGAATGTGGTTGGTGTGAGAACATGAAATGTTTACGCAGGGCAAGTGTTATATGTATATTACACATAATTTAGGAGAATGGTTCTGACATAAGGATCTTTTCCTCTGGTGAGACATAAGAGAGATTCAATTTAGAACAATTACTTTTAAATTTTAAAAATAATGTATTTTAGAAAAGTATTTATAGAACTCTTATACATGTCTTCTCGCCCCATCATATATAACCATTTCCAGTTTGTGTTTCAGGTGTTTCTTTTTGAAAATATAAATATGTTGCTTATATACTACATATATATGTTTTGTATTTTCGGGAAGGGTCCACAAGGGTGTTCAGAGTCTCACTACTAGATCTGACTCATAGTGATCCGCCTGTTTACAGCCTCCCAAGAGTTGGGATTACGCCACCACGCCCAGTCTCAATCACCATCTCAGCTTGCCCTGGGAGTGGGGCGGCATGGCAGGCGCAGAGATCAAACCCCCAACCCCTGAGCCTCCTTGTAGGTGCTTTAATCTGCTGAGCTATTTGACCGGCTCTTGTTAATATATTTATATTATATATTTATATGTAGTTTGTGTGCTAATATATACACATTTCCTGCTTCATCTCATGTAAGATATAGTACAGCGACACTAACTTTTTTTTTCCTAACAATATCTTGCAGAGTTCTATGAATACAGCATGGTGACACACACCTAAAAGCCTAGCACTCAGGAAGTTAAAGCAGGATAATCTCAATATTGAGGCCACCTTAAACTAGATAGTAAGACCTTGTTTCAAAAAAATAGAAAAGAGGGCTGGCCAAATAAATAGCTCAGCGGATTAAAAATGCCTGCTTAGGCAGACGCAGGGGCCAGGAGTTGGATCCCCCATCCTGCCGTGGTGGCGCGCGCCTGTAATCCCAGCACTTGGGAGGCTATAAACAGGAAGATCACTACCAGTCCGATATCTACGCAGTGAGACCCTGTAGACCCTGTCCTAAAAATACTTGAAAAAAAAAAAAAAAAAGGCCTCCTCGTAGAACTTTTCTATTCTTTTTTTTACAATTGCATAATATTTCACATACCATAACTGATCTAAACAATCCTCTATCAATACATCCTTGGGCTGCTGCCAACCTTTTGTTATTACATGTAGTATTATGACAAAAAATGTGCATCCGGTATTTTGTATATATACAGATGTATCTATTTTCTGGATTCCCAAATCCATCTGTGATTTTGGTAAGTACTGTAGTCCCCACTACAGTTTCACTTTCTGTGATTTCTGTTGTCTGTATCCAAATATTTTAAATGAAAAATTCCAGAAACAAACAATTTGCGAGTTTTAAGTTGTGGGCCATTCTGAGTAGCCTCAGGAAACCTTGCCCCTTCGTGCACTGTCCCACCCCACCTGGGAAGTGAGTCATCCCTTTGTCCAGTGTTTTCAAGCTGTACAGCTATCTACCCACTAGACAGAAAGTAGCCTTGGTTACCAGATCTGTCTGTTATGCTATCTGCAGTACTTGTGCTCAACAAATATTATTTTACTAAAAAATGTTCTCAAAGCACAAGAGTGGTTCTCCTGGCAATTCAGATATACCAGAGAGAATCCACAGTGTGCTTCCTTTGAGTGAAAGGTGAATAAAACTCCTTCACCTAATATGGCAAGAAAAATTGCATACTGAGGCTGCTGAGGCCTATGGTAAGAATGAATCTTCTTTCCATGCAAGTGTGAAGGAAGGATACAAACAACAGAGGGTATAGCTATCATGTATGACGAGTACTTGTCGAGGAAGTAAATTAAATTTGGGGGTAGAATACACGAACAGAAAGTATTCCAATAGACAGCAGTGTGTTGCACCAGAAAGCAGTGGGCCTGTAGGAGGACTTAAGCAAGGGGTCCCCTGAACTGAATGACAGGAAGCCACTTACTGCAAGGAAGAGATTGTTACAGAGATTCAGGAGTAATTTTGGCATGGCCGGGTGGGGGGTTAAAAATAATAATTTTGGAGTGAAAACTATTAATTACCAAAATTACAAAATTAATTGGAAAGATTACATCTGCTGACATAACTGCTGCCACATTTCCAGCAGCTGAAGAAGTTGACTGAGAAAGGATACAATCCAAAGAAAGTCTGAAATTGTTTTGTTTTATTATAAATTATTGGTGTTAATCTTTTATGGTACCTAATTTGTACATTAAACTACTGCTATATATGTATAATTTGTAAATCAAACCTTATTTCAAATATATATGTAAATATATGAAAAAGCACAATATGGATGTGCATTAGGACATCTGTGATTTCAGGCATCCAATAGCAGTCTAGATAAGGGGGGAATACTGTATTGCCAATTCCCTCGACAGACTTTGGGCACCTTCTTAATTTGCAAGCAAGATGTGAAAACCCCTGCTTGTCCCTGATTGCTTATATATTTTGTTGACTTTTTTTTTTTTTTTTGGATGGATCTAATGGATGAGAGGGTCATATTTCACTGAGATGAGTTTTTCTTATGAGAGAGCTTGAGCATTTTTTTCAAGTTTAAGAGCCATTTATATTTCTCTGTGAAATGCTTTTTTAATGCCTTCAGCTTTTTTTGCATTTCAATAATGTTACTGAAAGATAAACTTCTTAGTGCTAAACATAATGGTAGTTGGATAGGTTACCTCTGCCAACTCAAAACTAGTACTTATGTTTTCAAAATATTGAAATGTATCAGCTTTTTGGTAAAACTGAAGTTATCCATAAAACAGTTTACAAAAAGTGAGAAGTAAATATTAAATAACTACTATGGTTCTTTGCTTATTTATCTGTATCATAATATCAAAATTGGTTCCATCCGTCCTGGGTAGACTCAGGCTTCAGGCCTGCTGAGTAACTGTTCACAGTGCTAACAATATATGGACTCATTAGCTTACATGGAGAATTCCAAACTACCTCAGCGATCTCATAATTGTGCAGGTGCCTATTACTGTTCTTAAGGCATAGTATAGAAATTCATGAAAGTATATTCTACTCCTTTAAAATAAAATAAATGACTAGAAGTAATGGCAGTTTTATAGAAACAATTCATAGTAAAACCTGAATTGTTTTATCTAGCCAAAATTTAAGGTAAAGCAAGTTTTTGTTGTGATAATTGATTTTGAGTTACAACATAAAAATTTTTAATGGAACTAGACTGAGGAAGTAGATTATATATAGAAATTATTATCATTGATACAAGTAATCTAATTTTCTAGAAGAAATATTAAATATAGATCAATAAGTATGCCAAACTTACCAGTTCTGTATTTTGACTTAATAAAGTCTTTTTAAATTTAAATGCAAGTTCTGTATAGCAGTAACATTCTTATTTCTGAATAATATCATTACCTGATTATGGGTATCAAGAAACCATTCTATTATCTAGACTGTAACCCTTATTATGCCTTTTAAAAGTGCATGTGTGAAACGTTGATTTTGGTGTAAACCTCATAATTTAAATTTTAGCATTTAAATTAAGTAGGTTACCATTTCCAATACCATGTAAATTTAACATAATGATCCAATGTAAAAAATTTGGTTAATGTTAATGAAGAGTCACACTTCACCTTTTTGGGCTTGTTTTATTGCACTTTTATCAGCTCTTTTTTCAAAATTGATTCATATGTATTCTTTTCATTCAATTTCTAGAAATCTTGTTATCTCAGCTTTCTTTCAATTCTGCCTGACAGTTTTTAAATTTATTTTGTTTAATTGATATCTAGAAGCCTTTTATTGCCATATATTGCAGTTGATTTTTGGGTAGTGGCAGGGTTCTTTGAGACAGGATCTCACTAAGCTGTTCTTGAACTCACCAGGTCGGCAGGCTAGCCTCGAACTCAAAGAATTCTCCTGCCCTCATACTTCCAAGTGCTGGAATTATATACATGTGCCACCATGCCCAGCTATGAGTAATATTTATGTAGCTTTTTTCTATTGTGGTTTCTGAATTTTGAGTCAGAAGGAACACTGCTTTCATTTATATACTTAAACATTAGCTAGAAGAAAGTGTAATTTAAGATTTTCTTTCTACTTTCTGAAGTTTTTTGAGTCTGGAATAAACTGACCATAAATTAAGAGATCAGACCAAAAAAATTATTTTATGTGCAAAATCACACGTACTTCAAAATAAAAGACAAAAAGGAAAATTAAATAAGTGATCCTCAGAGAGTCTCTTTTTTTATTAATTTCACTAATGTGGATTGAAGCACATTTTCTTTATAGAAGAATAGCTTTGTAGAGCTACAATTTCTCTTAACCAACTCAAAACATGCTAAAGAAGTCATCTACAAAAGTTTTTTTTTATTTCCTTTTTAAAAAAAATGTATAGATTCTTGTAGAAAACCTAAGTGTTCTCAGCAGGGCCACACCTTAATGCCACTGCTAGGAGAAGGAGCAGCAAGCATCCCATCTCTGCCCCACTGGGGACAAGGAGAAAAGGAGATTCAAACTTTGTTGTAGAGAAACACTGACCACTTCTGAGTTTAGGGCTACTTCTGAGTGAATGCTCTTTTGAATTTTATGTATCATTTGTGTTGATATTTAAGATTTCCATTTAAAAACATATAAATAAAACATATGATGAAATATATATTTTGCTCTTAGTAATTATATCTAATGTCCAGTGTACACACTGTTCTTTTTTCTAGAATGTTTGAAGCCCATATGCAGAGCTACAAGGGCAATGATCCACTTGGTGAATGGGAAAGGTTAGCATTCAGTTGTTTGGTTTTGGTTTTGGTTTTGGTTTGTTCTTTATACCAACTGTATGCTACCCTATGAAAAATTAACATTGTCAATGTTTTTCTAGTTACATACAATGGGTAGAAGAGAATTTTCCTGACAATAAAGAATACTTGGTAATGTTATTAGAACATTTAATGAAGGAATTTTTAGATAAGAAGAGATACCACAGTGACCCAAGATTCATCAATTATTGTCTAAAATTTGTGAGTATGCTTTCAAACGGATAATCAAGTCTATAATCATATTGTACTTTTGCTTTTATTCCCTAAATTTTAAGATTATTTTAAATTGCTTTTTTTTTTTTTTTTTTTTTTTT
>NW_004524628.1:3173661-3187366 GCF_000260255.1 Octodon degus
AAAAAAAAAAAAAAAAAAGAAAAATCTTTATTCCTATTCACAAATTTTTAAAAGTAATATGGCCAGAAATATGTGATTTTTGGAGCCTTGTTTTCTGTATTATGGAGCTGGTAATTTAATTTAAAAACCCTCCTCTTGAAATAAAATGTAGAAATATTCCAACATTAAATAAAAACAGGAAGAGTTGAGCCAGGTGTGGTGGCACAGGCCTGTCCTCCCAGCACAGGGTGAGAGGAGGCTGAGGCAGGAGGATTGCTGCTGGTTCAAGGCAAGCCTGGGCTACAAAGTGAGCTTGAGACCAGCCTAAACTGCATAGCGAAAACCTGTCTCAGACAAAAGAAAAGAAAAAAGTAAAGTAAAAGGTTTGTTGTTTAGGACGTGTGCGTGGAGGGGGAGCATAAGCAGATACTCTCAGGTGCTAAGATGGTGGCAGTTTGGAGGAGTAAAATAAATTCACTTTGAGCAAAGAATGAAATTTTTAATTCTTGAAAATTGAATTTAGTTCTATACAGAGAAAGCAGCCTCAGATTTTAAATATGGAATCTTTAATCTGGAACAAAGGTGTGAAGATATGAGTAATAAAATCATATATGGAGTAGGCAGGATAAATAGGAATTTTTCATGAAAACACAAATTACTACAATTAGAGGAAACCTCTAGAACTTGAGTAAAATTAGATAAAGAGAAAATAATGCTTTACGCAATGGGTTGTGGTAGAACCCACTATCTTAGGAAATAGGATAGTTAATTTGGGAGTAATTGAGTATCAAGGAAAGGAATGAACCTAACCTGTAGGTCTGTCGTCCATCTTTGGACTGCCATGAAAACTGGTAGATGCTGGCTGCTTCTGGGCCAGACCTACATTAGCAGTTCCATCTTCTTACATCTTTTTATTTTTCTTAGTATATTTATTTATTTTAATTGGCATAAAAATTGTACATATGTGATATTTGCATGCATGTAAGGATCACACCAGAATAATTGGCATAACCATTACCTAGACATTTATTTTTACGTTGAAAACATTCAAAATCTCCTCTGCTAACTATTTGAAATATAAAATGTTCCGTAGAGAGCACTGTTCCTCCTATCCAGTTGTACCCTGTACTGTTAACCAGTCTCTCTTCACCTGTACCTCGTTATTCTTACTTGTTTTTGCTCTGGGTTCCTATAGGCTGAGTATAACAGTGACCTTCATCAGTTTTTTGAGTTTTTGTACAACCAAGGGATCGGAACCCAGTCATCTCCTCTGTACGTATCCTGGGCGGAGCATCTGGAAGCCCAGGGACAGCTGCAGCATGCCAGTGCCATTTTTCGAAGAGGACTTCAGAACAATGCTGAACCTAGAGAGCTATTACAACAGCAGTACAGGTAGTTCCATAATAAAGCTCTTTATGGTATTTCCTACTTTGAAATAGAAAGTGTGCTCTTAAAAATTGTGTTGTTATCTGTTTTCATGAGGAAATCCTTGTTGTAGAAAATATGGTTAATCAGAGTAGTGTAAAGAAACTATCTAGAAATATTACTTTCTTCTTGTTAGTGCATTTCTTTTCAATAGCTTTTCCTGTGCCCATGTGTATTTAGTGTTTATTTTAGCAGTAAGTCGTACTGCGTGTGTGGTTATACATGCTGAACTTTATATTGCTCTTAAGAAATTATGAACTTTTAAATTACTTCTGAAGTGCCTGTGAAGGCTGTCAGAGTTGTGTCATAATTTAGCCATTCTCCAGTTGGACATTTAAATTGTTTATAATATTTTGTTTTTTATAAAGAAAAACATTATCTTAGCCTGTTTTCTGTTATTCTAACTGAACATCACACACTCAGTTACATAGGCTGGGAGGTCCAAGGTTAAGGGTCACATCTGGTGGGGGCCTTCTTCCTGGTGGGACTCTCCAGAGTCCCCAGGCAGCATGGGGTATCATGTGGTAAGAGACAGAGCCAACTAGCATTTGTAACAGGCCCACTAGAGATGAGCCGTTAACCCACGAGTGGACAAGCCATTGAGAAAGGCTGAACCTTCAGGCCTCACCACCTCTTATGGGTCCCACCTTTTAATACTTCACAGTAGGGATAAAATTTCAACTTGAGTTTTAGTGGAATCATTCAAGCCGCAGCAAACACTAACATGATAATTACCCTTTTTTCACTATCTTTAATGTTTTCATGTGATTAAATAGACCTCATTTTGGAAATTTTTAAAATATAAAATAAGCACAGGCAGCTTTTCTGCATTTTCAAAAGCCTTATTTTGTTCCTGCTACAGGGTTATAAACTATATTTTACATCATGCTATATAAGTAGTTTTATGTTAAGATCTTTTTTCATAAAAGTATTTTTTAATGTATTTTCTGGTTTTAGCTAGTTCTTTCGGATAGATTCTCAAAACTGTAGCTATTGCAGCAAAGAGTATGTAAAGAGGTTTAAGCCTTGTGGTGCATGTAACCAAAGCACCTATTCAGAGACTATCCCAGCTTTTCAGTCCTCTAAGCAGAACCAGAGAACTCTTATCCTTTGCGCCTTTTGCAAGCATTTAATATATATGATCGTATTTTTCAACTTTGCCATTGTGTTTGTGCTCTAAAAGTTTTATGAAAATTTTTGAACATAGATGAAAAATTAGCATAACTTTCATTTCTATATCTGCTTTTGGTAACTATTAGCATTTGATTTTTTTTCTGTGTTGAATAATTTAAAGCAGATCTAGAACAGCAAAATATTTTAGTTCAAACACTACCATTTCCAAACAATTATTTCTTACAGATTTTTATTCCATAATTATACCTAGCAAAATTAATGATAATTCTTTAATATGGTTGATTTTCAGTCTTTCCCTGTCTGTAAAATAGTTTCATTACCATTGGTTTGTTAGAATTAAAAGCCAAACAAAGGTTAGCATGAGGCTGTACATGCCTTTATAAGATGCACTCTTAACTTGTGTAACTCAAAACATTAGGCTTAAGAGCAGCACGTTATAGAACAAGTAGAGTTAATGTGTAAAAGTAGCGTGAGGTGACGTTTGCCAAGTTTCTCACAGAGCATGTATGTATTTTGAAGCAGTGTCTTAAATTTTGTACTTTTATTTATTTATTTTGTCAAACATAACTTTATTGTAATGGAAATAGTGATTAAATGGCATCTTTGTTACCTAAAAGAGATGGATACTTGTGCTTTTCCATTTAATGGATTCTTTTTTTTTTTTTGCGGCACCAGGGATTGAACTTGGGATTCTTGTACTTGCCTGACAGTCACTTACATGCTGAGCTATCTATCCAGCCCCTAAATTTTGTACTTCTAAACTTTTCTTCCAATCATTATCTTCATTTTATTCCAAATATATAAATTACCTAAGGTATGAATGAATTATACCAGCTCTATTATAGTATTTGCAGACAATATATGAAGAAAGAAACATTTATGTGAATTTGAAAAATACTGGCATAACTAGGCAAAAGGAGAAATAAGTATATTGGATGAAAGGATATTGCCAGAAGTTATATTTTAGTTTTGAAACTACCCTGAAATTCAACTTTTCTTTCACAGCTGCATTTTATTAGGTTATAATAAACTGCTTATTGAATTGGGTTTCCACCTTAATATAGGCATATATAAAACTATAAATTTATAATCAATACTGATGCTTTTTCTATTATCATTAGGTTATTTCAGTCACGCCTCACTGAAACCCATTTACCAGCTCAAGGTAAAGTAATACTTTCTAAAATTTCTAAATTGTTGATAATTTAGTCTCTAATTATTTTCCCTTAGAAATCAAGTCCGTCTATTATATACATAAGCCAACCCCCCACAAAAAAGTAATCATATAGTGCAAATATGTACTAATTTTTTAAAAAAAAAAAAAGAGTCATCCATCTAGAATATATAAATTATACTGTCTCAGGTAATAGAAAAGAACTTCGATAATAATAATGACCCCTAAATAACCCTACATAGCAGGAATTCTGTCTCAGCACTTGAAAAGAGAAAAACAACAAGCAGATCTTGATGATTTCATCATATTTGGGGAATTAAAAAATCAGACTCCAGGGGCCGGAGAGATGGCTCAATAGAATAAGCACTTGCCTGGCAAGCGCAAGGGCCTGAGTTCAATCCCCAGTTCCGCCAAATAAATAAATAATCAGACTCCATATGTTGTGACTTGAATGAGATGTCTTTAATGAAACTTTTAAGAAATAATGGTCTTTTTTATTTTTCTCATGGAAATAAGGATCATATTTTGGCACTAAGCATTGGCTATGCTAGCCTCCCTAAAATAATTGGTTGGGTCTTACATTTCTTTCAGGTATTTCCTTGAACATTTTGAATTGGTCAGAAAATGGTGTCTAATATTTGTCTTTATAAAGTTTTTAGTCCCATTTGTAAATAAATTGATTTATTTAATGAAAGATCAAGGGAAGGGCCTGCCAGATAGCTTAGTGGATTAAAGCAACTGGGATTTAGTCTCTAGCATTTTGTGCTGGCCCCGCTCCCCCAGGGCACACTGACACTGTGATTGAGACTGGGTGTGGTGGCTTGCACCTGTAATCCCAGGGCTTGGGAGGCTGAAGAAAGGAGGATCACTACATATCTGATCTGTGTAGTGAGACCCCGTAGGTCCTGTACTAACTACATTTAAAAATAAAAAAGATCAAGAGAATGTATTGATGTGATCATTTTATTTGGTATGATTTTCCCTTATTTTTATATATCCTTTTTCTCTCTTAGCTAGAACCTCAGAACCTTTGCATAATGCTCAAATTTTAAACCAAATGATGACATCAAAATCAAGTCCCAGAAAGAACTCCGCTAAGAGTCAGGTAACAATGCTTGTATCTTATATAGAAACTAGGAATGGTGCTAAGCACCTGGCTGCCTTCTGGATCATTGTGTTTGTTTGCCATTGTGACCAACCAGTCAGCCACCCGTTCCTATGGCAGCTTTCTGGACCTGTTGTTATCTGTTTGTGCTCAACTTAAACATAATCTGCTGTTGGGCCTAGGACCCCTGCTGCACAACTCCTATCTTCATTTATCTTCATTTTCCCCCTCAGTTCCTCAAAATGTCAGGCCTGGAAGACCCAGGGGGCGAGGTTTTTATAGGATTACCAAGGGGGTACACGGGTAAAGTCTTTGGCTGTCTTTGATGGTTTCTTATAATATGCATCATAGCAACCAAATATTTCTAAAAGATAGGAGCAACGGGCACTACAGCAGGAACTGTTATCTGGACAGTTGAAGAATACTGGTTGGGGAGACACTCTCTGCAGCACCTAGACACAGACAGAATTCTCCTTAGATCTAAACCCTGCTTAAAAATTCCCAAGCCTCAATCGGGGCTCTGATACTCCCAGACAACCATGTTTCTGGTGTTCCAGATATCCCCTTATATGTCTTTTTTTTTTTTTTTTTTTTTTTTTCCAGAACCAGGGATTGAATTCAGGTCCTTTTGCTTGCCAGGCAAGTGCTTATTCCACTGAGCTATCTCCCCGGCCCCCTTTGTATGTCTTTAATGTCTTTCACTTCATTCTTTTTATGTGCCAGATTGTAATTTTAAGCTTCCTTTTACTGTCCTCAAACTTGAGACCTATCTACTTCTAAAGGAGCAGAAATCATCAGATGACATCTTCTAGTTTTCTGTCACCCATCGATAAATACAACTGCATCATTCCCGGCCATTCCAGTGGGGAAGCATAGCCTCCCACTCATGGCTGCCTTTCATCCTCACAGAGATTTTGTTTTTCCCTGTCAGGAGCTTTTATTTTTGGCAGCTTGTCAACATACAAAAATGCTCGAGTCTCTTCCTAGAAGAGATTCCTCATGTTTCCCAGCTTCTTCCTCCTCAGCGATTCACCAGAGACCTCCTTGAATTTTAATATAATGGAGGTGTTTCTGTTTTACTAGTATAACACTTCTCCAAAAGTAGACTGTTGTCGTGGGCGTTAAACCCACACTAGGCAAGTGTGTTACCAGGAAGCTACATCCTCACTCCTTCGTTTTTTTTAGACAGAACCTTGCTAATTGCGTAGGCTGGTCTTGAGCTTGCAGTCCTCCCTCACCCTCCCAAGTGCATGCTGAGGAGAACAGGTGTGCACCACCATGCCTGGCACATTTCTGACTTTCTGACTTTGATAGGTAGTGCAGACTTTCTTAATTTTCATTGCACACATGCTTGCCAACCTCCTTATTATTTCTGCACTTCCTAACCAAGCTTTTGGTCAGAAGAAATGGTTCTCATTGATGGTCATATTTCCCAGAGCTAGCTCACTGTATGGCATGTGTGAAGTGTTCAGCAAACATTTGTGTAGTGAATGAGTGTTGTGATAGTATTGGGAACTCCCAAGTTACAGTAATACCTTGGGAGAAAATTTTAATTTTTTAAAAATTTGATTTTTTATTGAGCTTAAGAAAGTTTAATAGACCACTAATATTATAGACTGCTAGACAGTGTTAGATTGTTTAGTTGAATTCAAACACCTATAGTATTTAGATGCCAATAGAATATTCACCTCTGACAGGACAAAAAAAAAAAGAATACAGAGGAAAGATCATTTTGTATTTGTAAGTACAAAATAGGATAAATTTACAGCTACTTTTGCTTAATTCAATGAGAAGAAAGAAGTGTACTAACAGTGTTTGGACAGAATATCCTGTCTGCTGCTTGTACTATGGATAACCACTAAGCAGATAACGATGTACAGTGTATTGACTATCAAAACTGTCCTATTAATCAGCTGTGAAACTGTCTCATTCATATTTATTTCTCAATAAAAAAATAAGTAAGTTCAACTAAATTCAGAAATTTTAAATCTTTAAATATTTATTGCCTACCCCTTTCTACTTTGAGAATTCTAATTATATAAATATAATTTTCTTTATTTTGACTCAGAGTGTACTATTATGACTGATCTGTAAATTCTGTCTTCTTTTTCTTATATTGAACAATTTTTATTGTTATATTAATTCATTTGTAAATAATTTATTTACAATGTGCAATCTATTATTCTCATGCTATGTATTCATTTCAGAAATATTTTGCTAAAATTCATTCTGTATACATCTTATATCTTTCACATTTCAGTATTTGTCTATAATTTTTACTATGATATGTAATTACTGATTTTCAATAAAGGTAAAAAAATCAAAAAAAAAGAAAGTTTAATAGGCCACTTTCTCTTGAAAACATTTTTATATTGATCTATGAAGTAATTTGGATGCAGATTATTTTTCAATAGCTGAATGCTCATGTTTTGTCTTTTAGAGTTCAGAACTTTCAAGAATGGTACCTTCAGCTTCTGATAAAGAATCAAATATGCAAGTACAGTCAGTGCATTACTTCATTAACTGTATTCTTTTCAGAGTTCCTTCAGTACATTGTTGTAAATGATGTATTTTTCCCCTGTAGGGAACAAAGGGTGATCATGATTTCTAAATCAGAATACTCCACACACTCTTCTGTAGCAGCAAAAGCTGATATTCAACAAGTTGCTATGTACTGTAAGGAGAAGCTTATTTGTGGAGACTCAGAACTTTCCTTCGAAGAACTGAGAGCCCAGAAGTACAACCAACGGAGGAAACATGAACAATGGGGTGCTTGCAATATTATATTTTTCAGTTATTTGTATGTCACTTAACATAATGAATAATTGTATCTTTGACTGACTAATTGGCTCTGCTGACTCAGCAAAAACCACCTCCAGCTCACCCTATCGCAACCCTCAAATCCTTTGTTAAACACTAGCATAGCCACCATGTTTTTCCAAAAGCTAAATCCATTTCCTCATAGTCGAGCTCATGGTTGAAACAGCACTAAAATAGCTATACCAGTGTCAGCATATCTTTAACGAAATAAGACATTTTAAAATTTTTAAATATTATCTGGGTGGATTTGAACTTCTGTATATAAAACTTGTGTGTCTCTTCTACAGTGAAGGGATTAGGTTAGGAACTGAAAATCTCAGAAATTTTCAAATTCTGAACCTACTACAAACAAAATATGATCAGGAATCCTCTGATCAAAGTGCCACATTATTTGTGGGCTGACTTTTGTTCTTCCCAGAGAAAAATGTGTGCCTCAGCATCTGTGTTTGCACTTGGCCTTTTACAACGTGCACCTTAGGGAGAGGAAGATGAACCTCTGTTCCACTAAGAGCTTTTTACATCATTTACCTTAGCTGAACTGTATCCATCTGTGAGCTTTTCCTTTGTTCATTGCTTTTATATTTGGTCAGTAACAGAAAAAAAGTCAGTTAACATGGAGAACCCACTTGTGTGTTTGGATTTTTGAATTTTGGTTTTTGAAACAGGGTCTCACAATGTATTCCGATGGCCTTGAACTCACATGTAGCACAGGCTGATCTTGAAGTCATGGCTTTCCTCCTGCCTCGGCCTCCCAGTTGCTGAGGTCACCAACATCCACTACCATACCTGGGGGAAAGAAGACTCACTTGGGATAGTGCATGGGGCGTGTTACCTTTCACATGTTACAACCTAAAGTTCCAGCCAATCCCGATTTGTCCAGAATGTGGCCAGGGGAGCCCGTTAGTGGAAGTAGGACTGGCCCATTAGTGTACTTTTCTTTTGCTTCTTAGAAAGTACCTAGAGAATTCCATCTTTTAAAACCTAAAATGAAAAGTTTTAACATGACTCACATAATTATTATTGTTTTATACAAAAGTTTATTATACTGTGCTATTTCCAAATATTACTGTTGATCACCATATAATTTTTATAGCTTATTTACCCTGAATTTAATAATAACTATGGTGAGAGGAAGTAAAGATTATAATTAGAAGGTAACACAAGTTGCAGTTCTCAAATCTAATAAACAGTGAAAATGCCTTTTATTCACTTTGCATGTTTTTCTCTGCTGACCTGGAGTTAAGGCTTATGTACAAGCCATTTTTTTATCTTTCATAAAGGAAATGAAGACAGACATTTTATGAAAAGGAAAGAAGCAAATGCTTTTGAAGAGCAACTGTTAAAACAAAGAATGGATGAACTGCATAGGAAATTGCATCAGGTGGTAGAACTGTCCCACGAAGACCTGCCCACTCTCCAGGAAAGCTCTGAGGTACGTACATGCTCTTCCCTGGCACGTTCTGTGCCCAGCATGATGATTATTGCCCTCTTACCTTGTTTTTAGAGGTAATTCTCACTTAGCTAATGACTTTCAAAAAAAATTTTAAAAAACTTTGACACAGAAAGATTTTCAAAATACAGAATGAGCAAAAGAATTTATAGAGACCAGAATGGCTAGTATTTTCGTAAATGTATGCATATGTGTTTATGTAGTCACCTGCTAGCATATGTAGTTCTTTTTTTCTGGCTTTTGTAAGATGAATACATAATAGGAATTTGAATACAGTTATTTAAGATATTTTAATAAAAAGTTCTGACGGGAATATAGTTTGGCTGATAAAATTAGTCATAAACATGATACAGTGGTCCTAGGCCTCACTGTACTGCTTGAATATTTCAGCTATTCATTTTTAAATAAATATCTGAAGGGGTAAGGGATGCTTCAAAAGAGATGGAATCTAAATGCCAAGCTTTGCAAAACTCTTGATTCCTGTTTAGTAGTGTTCTTAACCTTGGGATTTTATTTTTGTTTATATGCTTGACACGAAAGGCTAATCCAGTACATACAGGGCGAAGTGTAGGCTCCCAGGAGGAACAGAGAGCTCCGTGTCCTCCAGCCATCAGTCAACAGACCTCAAAGAACTTGGGAGAGAAACTCAGAGACGTGCCTCCCATCGTTCCTCTTACGGCAGGTGCTGCTTTGGTGTCCCCAGCCATCAACCAGAGTGTAGCTCCTCCTGTTTCTGTGACAGCCCAGGCAGTAGCAGGCAACAGGTGAGCCACAGATGGACCTAGAGATAGCAGTGACGTGGATGGCATCTTTACATGATCTATCAAGAATGACGTGTAAAAGATGAAAGAGTCTAGAATTTTTAAAATACTCTTTAAATGGGAATGAGTATGTTGGTGAAAACCATTATCAAAGCACTGATTGCAAATGTTTCAGACTTACTTAGTCCATGCTTTGTTTTCAAGTATTTTAGTTCATTCTTCTCTCTTGAGTTACAAGCACTTGATTCCCCGAAACTCTCCAGGATTTCTGGGCCTGGAAAGTAAACAGCCATAGGCTGAGCATGCTTTTACTTACTCACTCCGAGCCCCTGCAGGCGCTGCACAGTGCTGGCAGTCTCTTGGTGTGTGTGTTTGTGTTCTTGCCACCCTCCAGTGCATGCCGTTCGCAGTCTGCCTCACACTGCTGTGAAGGTTTCCCTCCAGTTCTGAGAAATTTTTCAGATTCAGAAATTGTAATTAATATCGCAGCACTTGATTACATTTTTTTACTTTTAACATAAGACTATATTTTTAAATAAATATGTAATATATATGATAATATCCAATCTATATTAGGAACAAAGACAATATAATTTTATCGCATTTAAATTGTATCACAGAGGGATGAAAGAAAAATAGAATAATCAAAGAGCCAACATTCTTACAGGTAAATTTATATTTTTAATTGTAATTTGTCTCAAATAGTACATAGAGGAAGGGAATTAACCTGCCAGTGTCCGGCGTATGCCAGATGCAGTCTTTCACCTTCATTTACTACAGTGCTCTTTAAAAAAATGTTTAATTTCCTTACTCCATGGACCTAAGCATTTGCATCTGAATTTTAACAAAAAACATGTAATTGTTGCTAATTTATTTTCCTATTGTTTCTTGAAAGTTGAAATTTTTAAGATGCAAAGCATTTTTATTCTTTAGTGTATCTCAAGAGCTTTTTCTTCCAGATGTTTGAATCTAAATTCTCATGATCTCAAGCTACAGAGTGGACCCGAGACAAAGGAAGGTAATGTTTCCTCATCGTAATTTCCGTCCCTATTTGGCACACTTTTGGGCTGCTCAGAACCTTGCTGTGGCTGTGGTATGGGAAGTCTTCGGACCTTGCTAAGCCTAAGTGTTACCTTCCTCTTGCCATGGGGCAGATTATAGAAACCCCCAACCATTTCAAATGAAAGGCGTATTTGGTATAATAGGTGGGGAACAGTGATACAAAGTTAGTTAACAAAAAAGAGTAACATCCTTACCAAAAGAAAATGTTATTCTTGGGGTTGGAAGGTTGAAATTTCAGAGAAAGTAAACAAGTAAACATGATGTTGAAAAGAAGGTTATATTTGGATAAAGGACCACAGGAGAGCATGCCACGAACCTGTCTCAGGAAGAGGGGACAGGAAGAAGAGCCCTAAGGCAGGAATATTCCTGCTGTGTTCTGAGCACAGCAGTGATGCAGAATGACCTGGAAAGGAAGAAGCAGCAGCTAAGACCTCAGCAAACAAGGCCAGGGTGTGCAGGCCTTGTCCACCAACGTCTGGCTCCATTGCAATGGAAAGTGGTCTGAAGATATATAATAGGAGAGAGGAGAGAAGATTTACTCTGTGACTATGAGCATGTAATACTTAGGAGATAGTGCGGTAAGGATGCAATTGATGACAGAACTCTACCTTGGAGTATGCTCAGACCAAACATAATCTCTTTGAATCCTACTTCCTAGTGCTCTTACCGAGCTAAGTCTGAAATATAATCACAGAACTCTTTCATGATAATCGTTACAGTGACAAGTAGAATTTAAAGTATTACTGCATTTGTGTCCCATTTAACATGTTCTGATTTGGCTGTTGAAACTGTGTCTTGTCCTATTCCTCTACCAGGATGTGAAACACATAAGGTCACTAGCACCAGTTCTTTTCACACTACTCCAAACACATCACTGGGAATGGTTCAGGCAACACCATCCAGAGTGCAGCCATCACCCACCGTGCACACGAAGGAAGCATTAGGTAAAGCATTCTGTTAGGTCTGTAGAGACTGCAACAAATTAATGGGTGCTCTTTTTCCACCTGTTGACAAGTATTTTTTTCTGTTCTTTAAGGTTTCATCATGAATATGTTTCAGGCTCCTACACTTCCTGATATTTCTGATGACAAAGATGAATGGCCATCTCTAGATCAAAACGAAGATGCATTTGAAGCCCAGTTTCAAAGTAATTATTCACTATTTAAAAGATACTGAATACATAGCACTGTGGGAAGTTGCCACAGGCATCATAAAGGAAATATATAATAGGGAAGGGTCTATAGGGTGTTCAGGGTCTCAACACTAGATCGGACTCATAGTGATCCATCTGTTCACAGCCTCCCAAGAGCTGGGATTACAGGCGTGCACCACCACGACCAGTCTCAAGTGCAGGCTCAGCATGCCCTGGGGGGGTGGGGCCAGTGCAGCAGGCCCAGGGATCAAACCCCCGGCCCCTGCACATGCTTGCAGGCTCTAATCCTCTGAGCTATTTGGCCAGCACATGAAGGATTATATAAGATTGTGGCTGTGCCCTATATTAGTGCCTCATGTAAGGGTTAGGGAGGCACGAAATAAAAATGTAGCACTTTGACATAGTTACAATGTGTATGATAGGTTTGGCTTTCTTGTTTTATTATTATTATTACAGATAAGTGTTTTTAAAAATTCTAAGATTAGGAATAGTTGAAAGCCTGAATACTCAAGGTATGTCTGGAGCCCTTCCTAATATAGAGGTGGCGAGGTGAAGTATCGGAGGCCAGTATCTAGTCAACTTGTCTATAATTAGGAAGGTGAGACCCAGTTTGATTTGGGAAGACTAGGAATATAAAGCTGAAAGATTAATTTTTTTTTCTTAAATGAAATAACAAGACCATTGAAAGCTTTTGGTAAGTAAATGAGATGATAACTGTAATGTCACAGGATAGTGGTGAACATTGGTCTTTATACATGATGAGAACTCTGGGGGCCTAAGTGCCAGACCCAGTGGCCACGGTTCAGTCCCTTCCTGTCACTACAAACGACTTGTAATCTTGAGTGTTTTAAAATTCACCTGAGTTCTTTTCTATGAGCTGTTACTTCTTTACTTTGTACTTGAAATTTAGCATAAAGGATTGGGGTTTTTTCCTAAGACAATAATGAAATGCTATTTTTTTTTATTCTCTTTCAGAAAATGCAAATTCTTCTGGGGCTTGGGGAATCAATAAGATTATTTCTTTGCCGTCTGGTTTTCCTATTTTTGAAGATGGAAACAAAGAAAATTATGGGTAAAGCAACATAGTTAGAACAACATTAGAAGGGATGTGTGCTGTCACAGTGCCCCAGCATGCTACAGAATTCAAAACAGTGGAGTGGAGAAGGGAGAAATGTGGGCCAGATGGCCTAAGTTCTTGTCCTAGCTCTGCCACCTCTGAATTTTTTGACCATGTGACCAGGAACGTGTGGCCAAAGTTCCCTCAGTCTGCATTGCTGTGCTGGAGTCCCAAGAGAACAGGCTTTCAAAGTAAAGCATAATTGAAAAGGGAACAGTGTGGTTGAGTATAAGTTGTCAGAGAACTGACGGTATCCGAATCTGAAATTGTATTATATGCGGCTGAATCTACCTGTTCAGGTGTCTATGTGTGCTCTTCACATTTGCAGGACTAATAAAGTAGAAAAAGAATTCTCTTGTGTTGAACGATGCTGCAGAGAGAATATATTTTAATTATTCTCTCTCGCTGCAGAGAGAATATATTTTAAAGTGGAGGGACGGGCTGGAGAGATGGCTCAGTGGTCTAAAGCACCTACTTAGAACAAGCTTGGCAAGGCATCAGGGACCGCAGTTCAATCCCCCAGCA
>NW_004524628.1:3187466-3190722 GCF_000260255.1 Octodon degus
CAGTTCAATCCCCCAGCACCACATGCCAGCCAGCCCCGCCCCCTGGTGGGCTGAGCTGGCCACACACACACACACACACACACCTCTCTCTCTCTCTCTCTCTCTCTCTCTCAAATAAATAAAAAAAAAAAAAAGGGGAGGGACGTTACATATCCCCAGGTAGAGTAGGTTAGCCCTAGTAAGTCACTGTTACTACTTTAAACCCTCAAAGGGAAAATGTCAGCGTGAAGTATAGATACAGCATAAAAGAAGGTCCTACTTGCAGAGGGGAGCTCCACATCTCGGCTAGGTGCTAGGAAAGAAAACAGCGCGCGGCATTCTAATGCTAATATTTTTGTTTCTGATGCTGGAAACTGAGCATAACAAATATTTTCTGCCCTCATTTAAGTAAATATGTCAACTTATATTTATTTTTTATTTTCCTAATTTTTAACTTACATAGTTAATTTGTACTGTTTTGCCAGAACTATTGTAGAAGAATCTCTATAAAACTTATCAATTTATTAAATAGGATAAATATGCAATTTTTCTAACAAGTAATAGCATTTATTTAATATACTTTAATGTTTATAATTTTACAAATCTTTCTTTAGATTACCACAGCCTAAAAATAAGCCAGTAGGAACCAGGACCTTTGGAGAACGCTCTATCAGCACATTTCCTTCAAAACCAAATGTAAGCAAATTTCTACTTCTAATCTGTAAATATGTGTCTTGCCACCCTTTTTTTTTTTTTGTATTTAGGACAGGATGTATGGGGTATACAGGGTCTCCCTGTATAGCTCGGATTGGTAGTGATCCTCCTGTTTACAGCTTCCCAAGAACTGGGATTACAGGCATGCGCCACCACACCCAGTCTCAATGACCATCTTAGCACGCCAGGGGATCGAGCCCCTGGCCCCTGCATCTGCCTAAGCAGGCGCTATAATCTGCTGAGCTATTTGGCTGGCCCTATTGCCACTCTTTCTTATTTTACCAAGTGAATATACCAATCAAATAATATGATGATACAAAATCAGGCTGGAAAATAATATGTATCTTTTAGAACATTATTCAACAATCATTTGGATGTCAATTATGTATCAGACAAACTTAGGATTCTTCCCCTCAGAGAGCTTCTTTTTAGCTAGGAGAAACCAGTTGGGGAAGTATGTTTTTCCTACACCTACAAAGCAAAGCATACAGTAGAATAATAGTGAGAAACACACCAAATCTAAATCAAATTAAAATGACCAGTCATCAGCGTACCTCAGCAAACAAGCTTCCCCCATTTGCTGGCCCACAGCATTCTTCTACTGTTGCAGCCTTTGTGTTCAGCCCACATTTGGCTTCCGTCCAGGCTCTAGTGTTCCTCGTGCATGCTTTTTCTCCACGTAAAATGTGGCCTCTGGCTGTGATGAACCAATGAGAGACGCTGTTTCCGGCAGTCTGTATTGCTGAGGAACTGCTGAATCCTGTTCCCTACTTTTTTTTAATTTTTTTTTTTAATTTTATTTATTTGTGTGTGTGTGTGTGTGTGTGTGTGTGTGTGTGTGTGTGTGGCCAGCTCAGCCCAGCAGGGAGCAGGGCTGGCTGGCATGTGGTGCTGGGGGATTGAACCGCGGTCCCTGTGCTTTGCTAAGCTTGTTCTAAGTAGGTGCTTTAGACCACTGAGCCATCTCACCAGCCCCATGTTCCCTACTTTTAATGCCAAAGTCAATTGTTTGGAATAAACTGTTGTCCAGCTTTCTAATTCTTCTCAAAACCATTTCAACTTAAACATTTCCCAAATAATGAACTAGATTTAAGATATTGTACCATCGCTTTGAAGGTTTTGTTGAACAATTCAATTATAAGTTCTTTGACTAAAAAAACCACAGTGTATTTTCTATATGCCTAATGCTAAATATAAAGCAGTGTTTTATCCTGCATTCACCTGAAGAAACAGCCAGCCAGTTTTTCTTCCCATCTTGGAAGAGATGATAGAATTCATAAAGATAATACAGAATATATAAAAATCATCTATGGCATTTTAAGGATAACTGAAGAGGTTTATCAAATATGGTTCTGACTCAGCAGTTTCTGGTTTTGCCCACAGACTTCAAAACTTGACCTATAATGTTCATGGAGAAATGCCAGATTCTGGGGTCTACAGCATTCAAAAGCCCACAAAACCTTAGAATATCTTTTTGTTTATTTTTTGCTTGCGGTACCAGGGATCAAACTCATAATTTTGCACTTGCCAGGTAGGCGCTTATGCCACTGAGCTATCTCCCCAGCCCACCCTAGAGCATCTTGTATCAGAAATTAAGGAAGCATGTTTGGGATTTTATATTTTCTAAAAGAAAAAAGTTGAGTACAGCAAAAGAATATAGGAGCAAACATGAAGAAGCCAATGACTAAAACTGGAACAATTTGAACAAGAAAATAAGTAAAATAAAGGAATATTGAATTTTAACTCAAGAAATAAAACAAGTATCCATTATTGATATAAATAAATGTGAGGGATAAGATTTCCTTATAGAAGAATTTAAAATACTATAGAGAGGATAAGTGGCAATAGAAAATCACCATTAGAACCCCACAGTAATAATTATGCAGGTGAAGTCCATGGGTAAACACTAGCAGTAAGGAAAACGTAAAGAACAAAATATTTGTATCACTTCCAAGTATCTCACCAAAATTGTTACTGTGGTGGTTTAACATTTATCCATGAATTCTTTGATGTCCCTCCAGAAGATGGAGTTTGATTCACCTTTACTTATATGCAGGCAAGAATTAACACTTGTTTCTAACAAGTAGAGTAGGGAAAGAGAACGATAGTGTACAGTGGGAAACTGCGGATACGTGATCCAGTGATTAGCTTCACCAGTAAGGAATAAATCATGTGGATAGCATGTTTCCCCCAGATATCCACATAAAGCCTACACTAGTATTGTTTTGTTTTTACAAATGTACAAAGTTGTAAATGAGGTTGACTTTAGAGGAAGCATACTAGAGGATGTAAGAGAGTTCTGTACTTCTTTGTAACTTTTCTAGAAGTCTAGATCTTTTTTTCAAATTTAATGAAAACTGAAACTGTGACCCATGTTGCAGTTTGGCTCCAATGGGCTATATTAAGATGGAAGGTTATTTTTTTTTCAAAGTTTTATTGATAAACATATAGCAATGAGACAGTTTCAAATCACAAGTACAGTTTCAACAAATAATACACTGCATATATTCTTCTTAGTGGTTAATTGCTGTACAAGATGCGGACTTGTGATCCTATTTACAAA
>NW_004524628.1:3197697-3219073 GCF_000260255.1 Octodon degus
CTGCGCCTGGGCTGGGACTGGTCCCGCCAGCACAGGGTAGCAGGAAGCTCTCCACACACTCACCGGGCCGGGGCTAGGACTGCTATTATTTTTTTTTTTAATTGTAGATTTGTTTTAAATCTTGAAAGTTTTTCTGGTTTTGTTTTCTGAGGTTTGTTTTTGGTTTTTTGGCTTTTTTGGTTTTTATGAGAAGGTCTCACTGTGTTGCTCATGCTAGTGCTGAGCTTCTGGGCTCAAGCAAGACTCGTACCTTGGCCTCCTGAGTAGCTGGGACTAGGGCCTGCACTACTATTCCCAGCTTAATCTTAAGGTGTTAATGTGTTAAGCTTCACAGACCAAGCATGATGATTGCCGCTTTGTCATAGTTCATCATGTGTTACAGGAAGTGCCTCAGCCTCACACTGAAGAGTTTCTGGATGATTCAACTGTCTGGGGTATTCGCTGCAACAAAACCCTGGGACCGAGTCCTATGAGCATAGGAGACTTTGCATCCGCTGCCCAGCTTGCATCTACACCATTCCACAAACTTCCAGCAGATTCAGTACACATTCTAGAAGATAAAGGTACAGTGTTACATTGTTGTAGCAGCTGTTTTCTAGGAATCTCTATATTTTAATACATATTTGATTTCTTGAAAATTCAAAAAAAGAGGAAATTTGAAAATTATAAAAAAGCTTAAAATCTGTTTCTGTGTTTCCTTTGGCATACTGTCTTCATAAAGTCTGTACTTAAAAACTTAATAATTTATATAGAACATTTATTTTGGGGGACAGGGTCTCTATATAGTTCAGACTGGCCTTGCACTTACTGTGTAGCCTTGGCTGGCCTCCTGCCCCTGCCCCCCAAGTGCTGGGATTACAGGTGTGTGCCGCCGTGCCTGGCTTCGATAGCAACGTTATAGGCAAATACACAAAGTACAATTCCTCTACATAGGAATATATTTATATTTTTTAAGCAGGCCACTACATATAAAATTACTTGAATATTAAAAACAGTGAACTTATATTTTCTATTTAATGAAAAACACATATCCAAATTTAGTCCTTCGCATGTATCAACAAATTTTAAATTTTGTCTTAGTTGTATAGCTGAGTACACTGCACACAAAAAAATCACCATTTTTCTTTCTTTGTTAATTATCTGCCTTAGAAAGAGCAGTGGTGAAATTCACACATAGTTATTCCCACCCACCCCAGGTGTGCACCTCTATATAAAAGGGTCTTTATCTAACTGGAACTCTTAACGCGTGACACTGCGTTGAGCACAGGTAATTCTTAGTCTCCAATAACTGCAAAGCGCACAGTGAAATCTGGGGCCACCTTACCATTTTGGTGACTCGTACTTTATCAGCCAAACTATTGGTACAGTTATTTTAAAAAATAGCAGTTGTTCACCAAAACAAACTTGAAAAAACTGTCAGAGAATGTCACTTCACTAGATGCAAGTGTTTTGTAGTAAAATAAATAGCCTGCATATAAACCTAAATGTTTCTAAGAAAAAAGGATGTTTTCTTAGAGTGCTAACCCAATATATTATATTTCTTTTCTAAATTTTAGAGAAGTTAATTGAAACTTGAACTGTTGTTAAAGTTGCCATCGTAAGTCTACCACTTGAATTAAGATATGTAAAGCTTTTCCATTGAGAAAAACCAAAGTCAGCATTGGCTGCTCATACAATATTTGCCACTCTTAATGTTGTACTACTAAAAAGTATTAATACCTGTGCGATGAGAAACTGAGAAAATTTAATCCTGTAATAATTTATTGTGTGTACTATTCACATCACTTGGTAGAAGTTAAGTCTATATTTTGGTCCTAATAGCAAAGGATATAAATATTTTTAAGTGAAAGCAAACAGTGATAGATATTGCCAATATTTATATCATTTCAATCAAATAAGTGCTTACTGAGTTCAGTAAAATTTGTTAAACTGATAGACACAAAGATCTGCCCTTTGGAGACGTTGCAGCTGTCACTCTCCACATCTGCAAAGCAATCGCCGGAGCTGCGTGTGCCCTCGACCCCTGCCAGTGTCCTGTGGTCAGGGCAGCCTGCCCCAGTGGACATGCCTCTCTCTGGAACCCTTTCTTCTTTAAGAGTCATTGTGCGTTAGATGGAAAGAGTTGAGATGTTCATGTATACTAGTAGCAGACTTTCTTAAGTGAATTTTTTCCCCATTTTCCTTTAATCTTATAGCACTTTTTACCATGGAACACTATTTTGAACTTAATAAAAGTCAGTATAAAAGGGAATTCCAGGTTTTGTAAGTAACCATGTCAAATGGTATGTGCTCACACAAGTCCTTGTAATATACCTGTCTCGAATGTTCTGTATACTTCAGAAAATGTGGCGGCAACACAGTGCACCCCTGTGGCTGTGGATTCCTGCAAGGAGAACACGGTGGAGCCCTCAAAAGAGAGGAAGTTCAGGTACTGTGTGTTATTCTCTTCATTATCGTTTGAGCTCTGCTTTTTAAGATGTAATAGAAGACTTGATTCAACTTAAAGGACTAAAGGCTTTATTGAGTCGCAGCGTTGAGTCAGAAGATACTATTAGTGAATAAGAGCACATGAAGATCCTGATCCTTGATATAGTAGACACTGACAGAAGCAGCTGGGGTAAGCGAGAATCCTGTGGAACATTTTCTGCAACTGAGTTCCACTAGTTCAGAACTTAGTAAACATAATTGCTGCTTTATAAGATTTGATCAAAACTACAGTGAATGTTTAAATAAAATTTTATTGCAGTAAAAGACATTGACATTAATCCCCTTCAAAATGCTCTCCTTCATTTTGAACATACTTGCTCCATTTTCCTTGCCACTTTGTGAAGCAGTTCTGGAAGTCCTCTTTCATGTTTTCATGAGTATCTTCAGTGGCACTGTTTTGGCTGCCTCTATGTCCTGAATTAAAAACATTTACCTTTCATTGCCATTTTGACTTTGGGGAGGAGCCACAAGTTGTGTGGTCCCAGATCCAAGGAAGAAGGAGGATGAGAACACACCATAGTACATTTGAGTGCACCTTTCATTGGGTGGTACTTGGCAATGGCATTCAGTCCTTTTTTATTTTTATTAGTATGTATTTGGAGTAAATAATGACTGTATTCTTTCTGTGGAGTTGGTACATGTGCCTAACACATCTTAGTTATTTTTTACATTCTCTCCTTTCATCTCTTAGTCTCCTTCCCATTGTAAAAGATTTGTTTCCTATTTTTTATTTTGCTCTTTATACTTTTGGTTTCTCATAGTAGGAGAATCTATGTGCTGTTTAAGCTTGCATGCCTGGTTTATTTTACTTAATATTATGGTCTCCAGTTGCATCCATTTTCCTCCAAATAGCCAGGTGTGGTGGCACACACCCATAATCCCAGCACTTGCAAGGCTGAAGCAGGAAGATCACTGCAAGTTCAAGACCAACCTGTTCTACAAAGTGAGCTCAAGGCCAGCCTGAACTGTATAATAAGACCCTGTCTAAAAATGACCAAAAAGAAAAGAAAAACTGGGCATTTTCCTACAAATGACTCAAACTTATCTTCTTTATAGCAGGGTTGTACTCCATCATATATAAATACCACATTATATTTATCTGTGTCTATTGATAGATATATAGGCCACTTTTAAGATTTGGCTGTTATGAATTGCGTTTACCATAGTTTTGATTATGCTTCATAAAAACCTTTATGAGGGCCGGCCAGATAATTCAGCGGACTAAAGTGTCTGCTTAGGCAGACACAGGGACCACAGTTCAACCCCCCGTGTGCCATGCTACCCTGCCCCCGGGGCACACTGAGACAGCGATTGAGACTGGGCATGGTGGTGCGTGCCTATAATCCCAGCACTTGGGAGGCTGAAAACAGGAGGATCACTACGAGTCTGATTTGTGTAATGAGACCCTTTAGACCCTGTACTAAAATAAACTGAAAGAAAGACCCTCGTGAAAGGCCTTCCAGAACTGCTTCAGAAAGTAGAAGGAATGATAGCATAAGTGTGTTTGAAGGGGAGAGGGATATTTTGAAGAGAATTGATAGCAATGTATCTTTTTTTTTTTTTCATACTGGGAATCAAACTCAGGGCTTTGCAGTGTATCCCTGGCTGAATAGTGATGTGTCTTTTACAGCTTTTTTTTGAAACTTTCTTTTTAAAGTAGATGGTGTGTAACTCTCCATAGTACAAAATCCAGACTTGCCATACATTAATACTTTGCAGAAGTAAAATTCTACCATATTTGAAGAAGCTGATGAAGGTAAAAGATAATAAAAGTACTTGCCATCTTTTGGCTATTATATTCTAAGCACAGTGCTTATGCTTTTGGTGAAGTATATCCTTTAATTAATTCTCACAATAACTTGAGTAGTGGAAACTACTGTTTTACCCTACTGCAGATGAGGAAATCAGATCTCGGAGGGATAAATTATTGATCTGAAATCACTGAGCTAATTTATGAAATCGTAATTTGAACTATGTTTCTCTGATTTCAGAACCTTTGTTCTCACCACTGTGCTGTACTGCCTTTTGCTATCAAAAATCCATTGCATATAATTTTCAGTTAAAACTGTGTAGTTTAATTGTTGATTAGTTTACTGTTTTCTACATGACATTCTGTTTATGTCTTATCCAGTCATTTCCAATCATTTTTTAGTTGGGTCTTTGTTTGGTAAAAGGATTTGATAACAGAAGGCATTGCAGCGTGGTGAGCTGTACTGTCTGCCTGCAGCAGGCTTCCTAAGCCCAGCCCAACTTGACTCACAAGACTCCCCGAAGCCTTTGTGGCATACCACGAACTTAGAAGTACAGGGAACAAAGCTCACAACTGCCAGCCAGTACACTCCATCCAGAAACCATTACCTTTGCTCTCTATGTGACAGTTTGGTTTCAAGGAGACAAAACTCATACAAGCCAGATGCACGAATTTCTCTAGGAAATTCCTGTGGGAATCAGTGATTCCTCCAGTGTGTCCCTGGACTTAATCCCTAGGGTGTCCCCAAGGAACAAGCCCATTTCAGAAACAATCACACTCAAGGGCACTTGAAGCAATGGGCACCCAAGCTAGGTAGCAATGTTTAAGGATTTGGAAACAATTTTCTTCAGTATATGTGGGTACCCCTAATATCTAATATGTTATAATATAAAACACTGGGAATATGTTCACTGTCTCAGAATTGTAGAGTTGTATGTACATTTGCTGGGTTAAATGGTGCATAGTCATTAAAATCATGGTGGAATGTGAAGAAGCCTGGCAGAGGCTACCCTCTCTGAATGGTCAAGTTTAACATCACCAGGGATAAGTTATGGTGATGCATGTTAATATCATACAATGGGAGAGCACTGCACTGTTAAGATATTCTTCCCAGAGAACATTAATGCCAGTCTAGCCAGGAGGAAAGTATCAGAGAAACCCAAAATACTTGGCACTGTGAAGGTGTTATGAAATTGGGTAAGCCCGTGGTCCACTGGCTTCATCCCTTCAGATCTGATGCAAAGCAGAAGCATCAGTGTGGCAGGAGCACGTACAGGAGGAGGCTGCTTACCTGGTGGTGCCCAAGAAGCAGAGAGGGATGAAGAGACAGATTGCAGAGAGGAAGGGGAAGGGGGCGATACGTGGCCCCCAAACTCACTTCCCATGGACTATTCAACTAGATCCTACCTCCTAACTTTTCATCAGTTCTCAATAATGCCATCAAATGATCAATCCACCAGTGAGTTAGCCCACTGATAAAGTAAGGCTCCTCCTGCTCCAGTCACCCTCCAGAAACCCCACCTGGGAACACGACCCTTTGGAGGATGTTTTAGATTCAGACCATAACAGTAAGACTAAGAAATTTCCACCGGTGAGAAGAGTAAGGAGACATGAGAACTAAATCCAGTTATGCATTCAGAACTGGATCCTGAAGCAGAAGATAGTAGTGAAAATAACCTGAAATCCAAATGAGGGCTGGGACTGAGTTAATAGTAAAGTCTAAAACTAAACTTAAAAAATTGGTTTTAGTTAACAAAAAGAAAAATGTTTATGATAAGAATAGAAATAGCATCATATGAAATCACATCTATAAATTATCCATGTAAAGTCACCTATGTGTGCATATACGGATATAGATAGATGTACAACATACAATCAATTCTCATTATCCTCTGGATATATTTTATGAAGTCATGCGAACACTGACTTGGTGGATACTGAACTATTGTTCCTAGTGGGAATATGCAGCCCTGTGGGCCTCTGCTCACATTTCTGTTTAAAGACACCTTATTTAGCCAGGAAGATAGCTCAGTAGAATAAGCACCTGCCTGGCAAGTGCAAGGTCCTGAGTTCAATCCCCAGTACCACAAAAAATAAAAAAGAATTTAAATGAAGGCACCTTATTTAATATATAATACTGATTCATTAACATTGAATTCACAACCAACAAGACTGTAACTCATGCCTGAATGAAGCTTGGCTAATATAATAGCATTTTCCCCATAAGGCACAGCATAGCCTTTTTGTACTTGGAAACATTAATGGCACTTCAGCGCTATTCATGCGGACATAATTGCTTCTTAGCCTTTTGGCTAAAATGAAGTATATCTGCCCTTAGCAGTATACATGGCAACATTTTAACAGTGAAATCAACAAAAAGCACAAGAATACAATTTTTAAATGTTACTATACCACATAAAGGAAACAAGGTGAGTGCTAAGCAATGAAGCGTAGTGTTGCTGTTTGACCCAAGCTGGGAGTGTGTTGGGTGGCTCCAATTTTTGTTCACTCTTAAGTCTGTAAATGATTCCATCATGACATGCGTACTGATTGGGAGTTACCAATTCATTTTAGCTATAGGTGAATTCACAGATACGAAAGCCATGCATGAGAGGCGACTTAATGTGTGCACATGGGCATACATTTCTTTATTTGTGTTTGTGTATGCACATACACGTACATGGAATTATATCAGAATTGTTGGATCATGGTTGACATTTTGTTTTTCTCAATGTCATAAAACGATTTTTAAAATGAATTTAAATATTCAGTCTTGATTATAGAATTGCTGCTTGGATTCATGTTGGAGATATCAACCCATTCCTCCTATAATGTCTCACCCCCACCTATTTATCCTAATGTATTGTCATGTCTGATTTTATTTCTACCCCATCATGCTAGCTGTATGTTTGTATGTATTTGTTTAAAGAAAATGATTCAACCAATTCTTGGTCTAAAAGGCCATTTTAAATGTCATTCCTGAAATGAAAAAGAAACTTTTGTGGGACTTCCTTGTACTCCAGTCCTCTAGGCTTCTCCTCATGTGCGGTGGTTTTCTCTGCTTTTCACACGTCTAGTCCGATTCAAGAGGAAAGCCCAGAACAAGCCCTGCTGACAGACATAGCTTCGGCATCCTTACCGCACCCAAGCCAGCCTGCTGCAGGCAGTGTGCTCACCCGGGACGCAGTGTGGGGCCTTGAGGCCTGTAAACTCCCGGACTCTGGCCCTGCTATCGTGGAGGCCCCGCGGGAGGCCAGTGCTGGGTTCCGCACAGAATGGATGCAGCCCATCACAGCTCCAGGTGAGTGCGCATGCTCAGTCTGAGCTGAACCATAAAGATATAGCCTGGCAAAAGCTGTGCACTGAGAGAACTCAGAAGGGGACCTTGATGCCATTGAGTAGAACACAAGTTCTGACAAAACTCATAATTATGTTACAAGACAATGTAGCAACAAATACTTAAGGGAAAAATCAATCCATTTTAATTTTAGAAGGTACTGAAATAACTGTTGGAAGAGGGAATTGGAATTTGGCAGTCTACAATGTACCAGATATTTAATACTATTTGTTATGAACTAATAACATTGTAAATAAAAGTTAACTGAGACCCAAGGTTAAAGGGATACTTTTCTGCCCCTTGCCATGTAGAAACAGTAAGGCATAGTAGTTGACAGCACAGACTGGGGATAGACTGGAGAGGTTATAAGCCTATGCTCTAATCCTAGCTCCTCCACTAAGCAGTCATATAGTTTTGACCAAGATTAGCTCAACTTTCTGTTTCTTTTTTCTGTAAGTGGAGGTTATGCTAATACCTACCTTAGAGGCTCACGGTAAGAACCAACTAAGTTAATAAATATGAAATACTCAGAACAATGTTCTGCACATTCTCGACCCTCAGTATGAGATAATCATGTTGGGTTAGTCTTTCTTAATTGCCACTAGTAGAAATTTTATAAATTAAATTATAGAGAAAACTTTGTCTTCCTTTTAGAACTGTTTCCAAAGTACATCTCATATGAGATTTCCATCTAGGTAATATAATGTTTTGTCAAGATAAGCAGAAAGCAGCTGAGGGCATGTACTGTGAACACAGCAGATGGAGGTGACATCCAGTTGTGCCCTTAGGACATGCACCTGTGCTTGCGGTGAAGCTGGATCTAGCAGGGCCGAGTGAGTGACCTGAGGCTTTGAGTCTTTGGTCACAGCAGAATATTTCTCTACACTTAGAGATTTAGAATGACAAATAATCAATTGCAGAGCTACCAATTTTGACTTTTAAAAGTAGTCCTCTGTTATTTGAATGAATGCTCTATTAAGGATGTCTTATTTAATGAATATCTGCACTTGCTTTATCTAAACTTTATTGGATAAAATTCCTGAGTTTATGTTTCTTTTCTGTTCTTATTCCTTTAAGACTTCGCTGTTGAAAACCCATGGGATGAAAAATTGATTCTCAAACTTTTATCTGGGCTTTCTAACCCAGTGAGTTCCTACCCAAATTCTTTTGAATGGCAGTGTAAACTCCCAGCCATCAAGCCCAAGACTGAATTTTGTTTGGGTAAGAATGATACGGTCAATATAACTTTAAATTCGTGTTTGTGTGGGAGAAGTTGATGGTGACTTGTGCATGAGAGATTGTCTCCTTCCCCTTCAACAATTATAACTTAAACAGAATTAAGTTTAGTTAATTTTGTTAAGCCATGACTGTAAAATTGTAATTGGTGTTGGTATTATAGTGTATTTAACTTGTAGAAGGCAGTTTATCAAAAAAGTATCAAAATTAAAATTGCCGTAAGTCTTAAACATAACCATTCACCTTTAAGAATTTATAGTAAAATATAGGCATTGATATTAGAAAAAGGAAACCTAGTGGTTAGGAATGATCTCCAAAACATACTATTACATGCAAAGGGCAGAAAATCATGTATCATGGTAATTTTTGGGGATTTTTTAAAGGAAAATGATGATATGTATTCTGTTTGATAGTATTTCTAGAGAGCCCAGGAAGGATAATCAACTAAGATTGACTTACCAGGGATGGGAAACTGGTTGGATATAGATAATCATGGGAACAAGAGTTTTTGTTTTTGTTTTTATCTTTTTGAGACAAGGTCTTGCCGCGCAGTTCAGGCTGGCCTTAAGCTTGCTTTGTAACCCAAACTGGTCTCGAATTTGCCATGGCCCTCCTGCCTCAGCTTCCCGAGTGCTAACATTATAGACATGTACCACTATACCTAGCCGAGAATGAGAGTTTTCACAAAATACTTTTTTTTATTTAATTAATGAGTTTTGTTTTTCTCAGAGCAACTTTAGGCTAAAAGAAAAACTGAAAGTAAACAGAGTTAAAAAAAAAAAAAAAGAAAGAAAGTAAACAGAGTTTTGAGTATCTGCCTACCCCAGCACAGATTCCACTGTTAATATCCTGCATGAATGTGCTGTTTGTTGTGATTTATGACCCAGTATTGACACATTATTGTTAGTGTCCACAGTGTACTTTGTACATTCTGGGAGCTTACATGTTGAACAAATATATGACGTGTGTCCTTCCTTTTGTACCATGCAGGATAGTTTCACTACCGTAAAAACTCTCTTCTTCATCTACTCATCCCCACTCCACTGCCCACCACCACAACCCCTGGCAACCATTGATCCTTCTACTGCCTTTAGTTTTATCGTTTCCAGAATATCATACATTTAGACTCACACCACTTTGTAACCAATCAGACTTGCACTTCGCAATATGCATTAAAAGTGCTTCTGTGCCATTTTGCGACTTGGTAGCTCTTTTCTATTTATTTATTTATTTATTTATTTATTTATTTATTTTTCTGTACTTAGGACAGGGTATACAGGGTCTCACTAAGTAGATTGGACTGGTAGTGATTGTCCTGGCTTTAGCCTCCCAAGCGCTGGGATTACAGGCGTGTGCCACCACGTCCAGTCTCAGTAGCTAGCTCAGCATGCCCTGGAGGCAGGTCTGGCATGGCATGCTGGGGATTTTTAACCCAGCCACTGTGCGCTGCCTAAGCAGGCACTTCAGTCTGCTGAGCTATCTGGCCAGCCCTCTTTTCTTTTTAATCACTGAATATTCCATTGTATGAATTTATCTCATAGTTTATTAATTTACTTACTAAAGATTATCTTGGTTGCTTTTACCCAGACCTGATGTACTTGATAAAAGAAGCTAAGAAAAATAGGCCTTAGTGTGGATTTTATTTTTTATCTGGCAAGGAGTTAAGCTGTTCAAGTTTCCCCTGTTATCTTTCGGCTTCTCTGAAGACTTCTTAAATAAAGACTGAAAAGTACAGGCCTCCCCACAGCAGTGACCTCATTGCTGTCTTCAGCAGCTGCTCTGGCACACTGTGACTCTCTGTGTCCTCCTGTCTTTCTTCCCATTTGTCAGGGGAGCAGCTTCCCTGTGAGGAAACTGACTTCAGTTTTCTATTGGTCTAAGAAGACTTGATGGTTAGTTAGCTTTTTTTCTTATTGTGAGGAAGGAATGATGACTTTCAAGTTCCTTACAAGCCAGACTAGAAACTAGACATATGATTTTGAATGTATGAATTCTTCTTAAGTTTTTAAATTTAAGAATCTTAACAGCTTCACCTCTATGGTCTTTCTCCCCAAAACCAGTGAACCCAGTGGGACCACAGAAAAGCATAACATAAATCAAATTTGAGGAACATTTTACAGCATACCTGACCAGACCCGTTGACTCTATCAAAGTTAAGAGAAAACAAGAGAGAGGAGAAAAAAAAAAAAAGAAGAAGAGTAGTCTAAGAAACTACAACCCAGAGGCAGTCTAAGAGACACACTGACTAAATATCACATACTGAGGAAAAACAGTGGAATCTAAATAAAGTATGAATTTTAGTTAATAGTACCATATCTCAGTTTTTGTTTGTTTTTTTTATTTGTGACAAACGTACTGTGATTATAAAAGAATTCACAATAGGGCCAGAGATATAGCTCAGCAGCATAAGTGCCTGCCTGGCAAGTGCAAGGTCCTGAGTTCAATCCCTAGTACCACCAAAAAAAAAAAAAAAACTACTGAAATAAATTGATAAACATCTTAAATAAATATTGATGCAATTATGTTTTACCCTTTTCACTTTATTATAAAACAAATGTTTTCTAAGGATTTCCTAGTATCTACTAGTTCTTCCTAGTATCTCAGCAGTCATGCTGAGCAGGCAACATGTTACTTTTACAATGTGAGAACCCGGCTGGGCAGATGAGTGACCTCCTAGGTAACCTCGGCCACCGAGCTGCTCTTACCCCTCTTAGCAGTTTGCTAAGGAGGCTCTTTGTGGCAGGAATTTGCCTCACTTTTACCTGCATCTAGAAAAACTTTTCCAAGGGACTACATCCCTTTTTATTTGCTAAAGCAATTCAAGCACAAGAAAGTTCTTAACATTATCATTTTGAATAAGTCCTTCATGTTTTGAGTCTTTCTGTCATTTTGACACCTTTGTCTTCCAAGGTTCTTTGCTGGTCTATGTCAGTCACCTTCTTGGAACAGGTGCCTTTGCGCAAGTCTACGAAGCTACCTGTGGAGATGTGAATGATACCAAGACCAAACAGAAGTGCGTTTTAAAGGTGCGTGACTTGAGTAGCTTCTTATACAGTATAGAAATGCATTTTACAACTTCAATTTGTCAGCCTCTTTTTTGTATTTTCTATTTTTAAGACAGCAATGTTCTCTTTGAGGTCTACAGTCAGCAGTTAGGAAATAAAATTTATCTTATGAGGATTCATAATTGCCTGGCCCATAAAATTGCGGCAAGCCCCTTCGGAACTGCTCAGTGTCCGACATTGCTTTCTTCCCTCTGTCTTTGATTGAGATGGAGGTTGCTTTCTTCTTGCTATTTTCCGTAATGTGAGATTGCATATGGCAAAGTACCTAATCTGATTTGTAGGTCCAGAAGCCTGCCAGCCCCTGGGAATTCTACATTGGGACCCAGCTGATGGAGAGATTGAAGCCAACTGCACGACACATGTTTATCAAATTCTATTCTGCACATTTATTTCAGAATGGCAGCATTTTAGTAGGCGATCTCTACAGCTATGGAACATTATTAGTAAGTGTTTCATTTTCATAATATGAACATGTATTTGAAGTGCATTTCTTTTTTCTTTTTTTTTTTTGCGGAACCGGGGATTGAACTCAGGCCCTTGCGCTTGCCAGGGAAGCACTTACTCCACTGAGTCGGCTCCCTGGCCCTTGAAGTGCATTTCTGGTTTGCATCTATGCACAACTCTTAGAGCTGGAAACCTTGCAAGGATGATAGGCAGGGGCAGAGCTTTTGACTTGAAATTTCATTAGTGCACCACAACCAACTAGGATACTATTTGCATTGTTTCTAGAATGCCATTAACCTCTATAAAAATACCCCTGAAAAAGTGATGCCTCAAGCTCTCGTCATTGCTTTCGCTATCAGAATGCTCTACATGATTGAACAAGTCCACAGCTGTGAAATCATCCACGGAGACATTAAGCCAGACAATTTCATCCTGGGAAACAGGCAAGCGTGGCCCTCTGAATGGTTTTCTCCTTACCATTTCCCTAGCACCCTTTTACCTGTATTCATGGATCCTCGCCCTTGTTTATACTTTAGGTTTTTGGAGCAGGATGATGATGATGAAGATTTAGCTGCTGGCTTGGCACTGATTGACCTGGGGCAGAGTATAGATATGAAACTCTTTCCAAAAGGAACTACATTTACAGCGCGGTGTGAAACATCTGGTTTTCAGTGTATTGAGATGCTCAGTAATAAACCGTGGAGCTACCAGGTATGGATCTAGAGCAATACAATTGAAAACAGTTTCTTTTATTGCACTTAGCAGGTTTTCATCATGAATTGGGGAATCTAGTGAGTTTGAATTGACCTCTTGGGCAGCATTTGAAGGAAAGATGGAACGTAAGGCTGAGGAGGAGGGTGAAATTCTGCTTCTGAAGAATGTTCCTTTTCTGTTACTTAGTCAGATTCTGTTATCAGAGGAAAGAAGCAGATCTATCCTGTTAGTTTCACTCTGAGAAAAGTAATAGCTTGTGAACGCTTTGAAAAGTACGTCATGCTGTAAGGAACCAGCTTGGTCTATCAAGAAGGAAGCAGACTAGCTTGGTGCCCCTGAGGCCACAGTTAACAGGGAGGCCCATAGTGCCAGCTGCAGGAAGCTGAGCCCGTGCCCTGGTGGGACCCTGGGCTGCTCCTGCAGACAAGGAGGTGGATTTGATTGGTTGATGGCATACTTAAATTTCTTCTGGATGCAGTAACTGATCCAAAAAGTATGAGAAATAGGTCATTGTTGTCCTAAAGAGAGGTTTTATAATTTTTACAAATAGAATATTAGATGACAAGTAAAGATGATTCTGATCAGCATAAATGTAAACTTTTGAACTTGGAATCACATAACCAACAGAAGCCTGTGATGAAGAAGGCAAAGGAGGGAGTCTCAATTTTAGTAGGCTGTTGCTGCCTTCTACGGCCTTAGGCTGCTGACTGCTGGACTAGCACCTCCTGGGGTGGTAGGTAGGAAGAGCAAAGGTAGACAGTCTGCTATCCTGCAGATTTGGTCCATGCTGAAGTCAGGAATGGTTCACAGAGCCAGAGAGGCCTTAGAGTAGTCCCAGTAACCCCCAGAGTCCCAGGAAAGGGAGCTGGGAGGGCTGTCAAGCTGAGGGATTCAGGTGTTGTATTTGCCTCTATGAGACAGAACAAAGGAGTGGAGAAGGATACTAGCTCAAGACCAGGGCTTTCATGGGAGCTGTCTCAGGAGCACTGGTGGTTTGCTGCCCATGGAAGTCTCCAGCTGAGCTTACATAGTTAATTTGGTGGGCTTCCAGCATTCTTTACAAGTGAATCTGATTCCTTGGTTTGGTACATCTTAATATGCTTACATGTAACTTGCTGTTCAAATCACACACCTCTGCTTTCTGGACAGGTTGATTACTTTGGGGTTGCTGCAACAGTGTACTGCATGCTTTTTGGCACTTACATGAAAGTAAAAAATGAGGGAGGAGTCTGGAAGCCTGACGGTATTTTTAGAAGGTGAGTGTTAGCATTAATGCACAGTGCGAAGACAATACAGGACAATAGAAGGTTCTATCAGGTGTATAAGCCATCTCTGCCACCCACAGAACCCTGTGCCTTGGGTGGTGTGGTGACAGAGCAGAGTCCTGGCTCTGAGCGGTGAGCAGGTTACGTGGCATCACCACTTCTGCTTCCCTGCTTATGACCAAGGTGTACCCAGCAGCTTCCTAGAACACTGTAGGCTCCTGTCGTGCCGTTGCCGTCCTGTAAACTTAAAATTTTCCTGGCCTGTTATTTACCTCTTCTAACATCACTGAGCCTCAGGGTTTAGCTTGTTTATTTGTTTTCTTCTCCTGTAAATGAGAACAGCACCAATTCTGTTTTCCCCAGATGTTTCTTATAAGAAGCAATGGAAATAATGTAGATGAGTAGACTTTTAAGCCCACGTAGTACAGGGGAGCTTCCTGTTACAGGTCAGGGTTTTAATTCTCATTTCTCTGAGGTTATTTTGTCATCTATAAAATGGGTGTGAGCAGCACTCCCAGCATAATATTGTATGCACACACTACTAGAAGTATTTTGTTTAATACTAATTAAATAATATAATTAAATGATAAGATAATTAGTATTTCATAATACACATCCTCCCTTTTAACTGTGGCCACAGGGGAACCAAGTTGGTCTGCTTATTTCTTGATAGACCAAGCTGGTGTCTTCTTTTTTTTTTTTTTTTTTTTTCCTTAAGTGAGATCTTACTATGTTGCTGACATTGGTCTCAAACTCATGGTCCTTCTGCCTTGTCCTCCTGAGTACTTAGTATTTCCTGTGTGTATGTTCCTTGTATACCTTATGCTTCTCTTAATTGTTTTGAGTTATAAAAACATACACAAAAGGTAATCTTTTATGTACAATCTAATGGAAAGGATATGCTTTCTTGAAAATATTTAAACTGGGGCCCCAGGGAGATAGCTCAGTAAAATTAAGTGCTTACCTGGCAAGTGCAGGGTCCTGAGTTCAATCCCCAGTACCGCAAAAAAAAAAAAAGAAAGAAAATACTTAAACTGGGATTCTCTTCACCCTTCCAAGCCCCTTCCAAAATAGAAAAAGGAAGAGTAGGCAATAATTTTATAAAATATCATGTGACAATATACACACGTAAGAGTAGATTCCATATTTGGAGAAAAACTTATTACTATGCTTTCTTCTGCACAATGAGTCATCAGATGTAGCGGTCCATTCTTTCTCTTACCCATAATTGAAGGACCGTGTGGCTATTCACAGGGCTCTCATCTCTGGCCACCAGTGTAGAGGAAAGCCTCAAGCCCAGCCCTTGACCTTTGTGATAGGGATTCAGTTTCCACCTGAGCACAACTGCAATGTGTTGTGCCTTTTGACAGTCTTGCATTTAACTTTAACCACTTAGTGGCCAGAACTCAGAGCTATGCTCTTTTTCTTGGACCTCCGGCCTGTGTGCTGGTTTTGGCCCGTGTGCAATTAGGCTCCTTAGAGCCATGTGACCAGATTATCACGTTTTGGACAGTGAGCCAAAAATAGGTAGATAGGCTTTTTCAATTTACTTTTTCTTTTCTTTTTTTTTTTTTTTTTTTTTTTTTTCTCCTTTTTTTAAAAATGAGATCTTACTATGTTGCCCAGGTTGGTATCAAACTCATGGTCCTCCTGCCTTGTCCTGCTGAGTAGCTGGGATTGTAGACATACACCTCCATGCCCAGCTCAGGTAGATTTCCTTAAAAAACAAAGTTGAAAGTTTTTCCTTCAAAGAGCTACTACTAAAAAAACACCATATTTTTGAAAGGTTTGTTTAAAATGACACTTTATTAGATTGTTAATTTCTAGCATTTATGATAGATACATCTCCACCATTCTTATGTGCAGAGTTGGGTTTGAGTGACAGTTGCCCTACTAAACATGGGGAAGTCAGATGCAGAAGCAAGGTGGCCATGCATGTGGAAGGCTGCACTTGGTCCATTATTAATGCTTTGTCTCTTTAGGCTTCCTCATCTGGATATGTGGAATGAATTTTTTCATACTATGCTGAATATTCCAGACTGTCATCATCTTCCGTCTTTGGATTTGTTAAGGCAAAAGCTGAGGAAACTGTTTCAGGAACAGTATGCAAACAAGATTAAAACTCTGCGAAACAGGCTAATTGTACTGCTCTTGGAATATAAGCGTTTGAGAAAATAAAATGTAGATGTGGACTCTCCAGAAATCATTTTGTAAATATTAACCTCTCACTTTGAATATGTGCTGCCAAAGAGAGCACTGATCTCTCACTTTGAACCTTGATTTTCTTTTCTACATTTATTGTTTATTTTAATGTCTACTAGAAATAAAATTTAAAAATTCATGTAGAGAGAAAGGAAATGTTGAGTGGTGATCAGTAACAAAATTCAGCCTCCCTCCCTGAGATCCAAATGCTGGAAAATAGCAACAGTGGAAGAAAAAAAAGAAGCAGCTCACTGGGAATAGGGAAGAAACTGACAGGAAAATTAGAAGCTACACAGAAGTGAGAAGACAGTTTCCACAGCACAGAGAAAATGAGGAAACAACTGGGACTCTCTCCCCAGCTCTTAGAGCTCTGACAGGAAGGGAACCAAGCTCACCAGTAGGAAGGTTAGTGCCTAAAGCTGGGAGATCAGGGAAAACAGTGGCAGAGCCAGTGGCACTTGTGAACTACAAAAACTATTTGCTCCTAGAGGACTCCCTTCATTTGCCAGGCACCCACCATGTCTCAAGACTACTTCATCAAGCCATTCAGGAAGCAGGTGAAGCATTATTTAAATCTGGGGTTCAGAACAACTGAAAAACTACTTGGCTCCAGTGTTACACTCCCATGGTTGACCGGGTAAGAACCATTGGAGGCAGCCACAGACAGGGATATGGGTCCCATGTCTCACAGGGAAAAGGCAGATTGGATTTGAGTTGCACTCAAAAACAGCTGGGCGGGGGCCTGGCCCTAGCTCAGGCCTTTAAGTGGCTGCTTCCACAAAGCTCTCAGCCTCAGGTTGCTGGAGTTCGAACCTCACAACTCTCCCGCTGGCCAAAAGTGCCCTGAAGCCATTCGAGGAAAAAAAAAAAAAAAAAAAAAAACAGCTGGGTAGGGCCCGCGAGGTAGCTCAAGACTCCTACGTGCCGCAGCGGCCCCATCCCCGGGGTACACTGAGCTGGCAACTGAGTCCAGGGATGGTGGCGCATACGTATAATCCCAGCACTGGGGAGGCTGAAAACCAGATGATTACTATGAGTCCAAGCTGTGTAGGAGACCCTTTAATAAATACATAAATGGAAAAAAGAAACAACTAGGTACAAAAATGCTTGTCATTGTTCATTAAATACTTATGTCATTGCCCTGCTACAAACATACAGCATGGATATGAGGTCTGATTGCCTTCCCTGTACACCAACATCAGCAAAGACACAGCATGGACATGCTACAGCCTGGGTCACAGATTTTCCTCTCGAATAGGGGTGCACCTTACAAACCCACTGCTATAAGGCTATGCCAAGAAAACCGAGGCTTTCTAGACTCCAGAATTGCAACTCCTAGAAGGAAACCTTTCATTTTTTAAAAAAAGACAAAAATGTTTTTTCTGTTTTTGAACTTTTTTTCTTTCTACTTTTCCTTATTCCCATTTTCTTTGTTTTTTCTTTCAATTTTTATCTTCTTTTCCTTTTATCTTCTACTTCTTTCCCTCTCTGCTTTTTTTTTCCCCCTGCTACCTTTTCTACTTCTCTAAATATTCTTCTACCCCATACAGGTAATGGGATCTTTTGCCTCACTTTTCTCTCTAGCTTTTCATCTGTTTTAATTTTTCAAATTCATCTTTTTGCATTTTCTCATACTTGGTATAACCAGTAAGTTTTATTAATCTTATACAATTAGGTAACACTGTGTGACTATTGTTGAATTCCTCACTAGCAGAGGTTATTATTGCATTAAGTAGATATTTACTATATTTTACTTGTCTTTGAGTTTATACTATAATTGTATATTTCTAAATTTAGTGTCATACATTATTGGTTCTTATATGTTAATACCAAGTTTGTCTTAGGAGATATTACTATTGTTGATTTACTTGACATTGTCAGGGCTGTATACTTGCTATTAATAAGTTTTCTCTGTACATCTCTGACATTCACCACACTGTGATCCATTCCTGGAGAACTGGGGGCTGAGCCAGTAATACTTCATCCCTCCATTCATATTGACAAACATGATCAGATCTTTGGATACCAGCAAAGGACAAGAGCCACATCCTGTGTACATCACTGAAAGGCAAACTACCTAAAGTTCTCCGTACTATCAACAGATTTATCCACTATAAGTGACCATATGTCTAAGCACAAAAGAAAACTAGAAACATGAGAAGACATGGCAACAAAATGCCTCCCAAAGCTTCTAACTCCCCCAAAGTATGTACATTGGGCATTGAGCAGTAGGCATGCAAAAGCCACACAGCCAAATTACTCAAAAGGATAACAGAGACTGAAGTGCAGATCAATGAGGTACTCGTTGGACTCACAGAAAATACAAAAAGGTAATAGATATAATGAACAAAGCAACCAAGGAGCTTACAGAAAGCACATAAAAAGCTAGCTGAACTAAACAAAATTATACAAAACACGAATGAAAAGTTTAGCAAAGAGCTAGAGTCCATGAAAAGATTACAAACAAAAATCCAGGAGATTAAAAATTACATTGAAAGTATGGACAGCTGCAAGTGATGGCACATGCCTGTAATCACATTGTTTGGGAAGCTGAGGTAGGAGGATCACTGTGAGTTTGAGGCCATCCTGGGCTACAAAGTGAGTTCAAGGCCAGTATGAACAACATAGCAAACTCATGTTCTAGAAGACAAAAAAAAGTATGGGTAGTAAAAGTGGCCAGTTGAAGGACAGAATATCAGAATTTAGAAGATAGGGATGCCTTCAAGGACCACTTACTCAGAGATACCTTAAAAACAAGAGAAGAGGATAAGTATGTTCAACAGCTGCCAGATGACTTAAAGGCTAATCTGATTAAATGGAAAAAGGAAGAACTTGTAATATAGGAAGTCTGTTTACAGTAATACAAAACTTTCCAAATATTTGGAAAAATTATACAAGTTATTGAGGCATATAGAACCCCAAGTAGCCACTAGCAAAAGAGAACCTCTCCACATCACATCATAGCCAAAATACCAGAAGCCCTACACAGGGCTAACATGTTAAAAGCTATTAAGAAAACCAACAAAACACTTAAAAGCCACCAAACTTACAGCAGAATTCTCAACACAAACCTTAACATAAGCACATGAAGCAAAGTGTTTCAACCCCTAAAATATAACAGCTTCAACCCAAACTTACATATCCTGCAAAAACTTTCTTGAAAATTAAAAAATATTTCCATGACACAGATTGTCTCAAGAAGTTCATGACCACTGTTAGGTCTTGTATCTAGATGTGCCCCCCGCCCAGCCTTGTGCAGTCATAGATGGGGCATTTTGGAGGTGGCCAGTTCTAGAGTTTGTGCTGCTGGAATCAAGAACATGATGCTGGCATCAAGTCACATGTCATGCTAGGATTAAGGGTGTGTGTGGAAACCTGTGTAAGATAAAGGAGAAAAAGCCATGTTCATGGCTTGTCACTTGTTGCTTATTTTTGCTACTCCTTGTCTTCTGCCCCACCATGCCCCTCTGTTATGCCACTTGCCTTGGAGCCCAGGAATTATGGGTTGAAACCTCTACAAACTGAGCTGAAATGTGCCTTCCCGCCTTTAACTTTGGGTCTCAGGTATTTTGTCTCAGTAATGAACAAAGTAGCTCAGACAACCATCAAACTAGCACTACAAAAAAGTTCTCAAGGATATCCTAGAAAGAGATAAGCCAACAATGAAAAAAGGAAAATCCAGTAGAATGAATACACATGGCAGGATAAGCAGTGAAGCAGAAGAGGGTGGGGGCAAATCAGCACAAGGTAACACAGTGACAGGAATAAGTCGGTAGCTTTTATGTATATATATTTAGGAAAGGGTCTCACTATGTAGATTGGACTCGTAGTGATTGTCCTGTTTTCAGCCTCCCAAGTGCTAGGATTACAGGCGCATGCCTCCAGGCCCAGTCTCAATTGCCATCTCAGCACACCCCAGGGGTGGGGCTGGCTCTGCATGCCAGGAATCAAATCCCAGCCACTGTACTCTGACTAAGCAGGTGGTAATAGCTTTCAATTATAACTGAATGCTCTCAGTTCCCCAAACAAAAGACAAAAATGGCAGAATGGATAAAGAAACAAAACACAGTGGTATGCACTATATAAGAAACAAATTTAATCCAAAAAGAAATACAAGATTAAAAGTTAAAGGATGAAAAATTATTCAATGCAATGAGAATAAAAAAAGTGGAGTGGCTATTCTAATTCAAAATGGATTTCAAGCCAAAACTGATCAGAAGAAGCAAAGGTTACTATATATTAAGGAGCAACTCAACAAGAAGAGATAATATTTATAAATGTATATGTACTGAAACTCATGGGCCCAACTTCACAAAACAAATGCTACTGGCATAAAAACTATAAACACCACCAGAAGTATAATGGGGGACCTCAATACCCCAGTGTCACAAACAGATCAACTAGACCAAAAATTGAAAAAGCATCAGAGTTGAACCAAACCTGCAAAAATGGACTTTATAGATATTTACAGTGTTCCAACTAACAATAGAATATACACTCTTGGCAGTACATGAAGCTTTCTCCAAAATTGGACACATTTGCTATTCCATAAAGAATTCTTATGAATATGCCAAAAATCAAAATCATACCATTCATATTATCTGGTCATAGTGCAATGAAACTAGAAATCCAAAAGATAACACAGAAATTATGCAAATATAGAAACAGTAACACCATTATAACATACTAGGAGCTGTGGGACAGAATGAAAGTAGTCCTCTGAGGGAAATTTATAGTTCTGAATAACCACATCAGAAAAGTAGCCCAAATATATAACCTAATCATACATATTAAGGTTCTAGAAAACCAAGAACAATCCAAAGTTAATACAGGGAAGGAAATTATAAAGAACGGTGGAAATTACTGAATTCAACAC
>NW_004524628.1:3219713-3224666 GCF_000260255.1 Octodon degus
GGGCTGGCTGGCATGTGGTGCTGGGGGATTGAACCGTGGTCCCTGTGCTTTGCTGAACTTGTTCTAAGTAGGTGCTTTAGACCACTGAGCCATCTCTCCAGCCCCAGGCTCAACGTTTTTAATGAACATTGATACAAAAATCCTCAACAAGAAACTGGCAAAAAAGGTGCAACAAATCATCAAAAACATCATAACCAAGTAGGATTCATCCCAAGAATACAGGCATGTTTCAATATACGTGAATAAGTAAATGTAATATATCATCTAAACAAAAGCAAAGACAAAACTCATACAGTCATCTCAATTGAGAAAGAAAAACTAATAAAATGTACCATCTACTTATGATTTTCAAAATACCTTGAAGAAAATAGATATACAAGGACCTTGTCTCAATCTGATAAAAGTAACTACCAGCAACCAAAAAACTACCTGCAACCAACATTATAATAAATGCAGAAAAACTGAAAGCTTTCTCTCAAAAATGAGGAACAAGACACTATTACCATTCCTGTTCAATATAAATGTTGAAACATTATTCAGAGCAATCAGGTTTTGGAGGCCAGATTCTGGAAAAAGGAACAGTCTGCTAAGGAAGTAGAATGTGGCAACGTGCGCAGCTTCCTTGACCCGCAGTTTAGGCAAAGGGCCCAACTGCAGATACAATATTCCAGAATGTGCAGTCTTCTGCTTGTCAGCTTGGCCTTGGCAATCTCTTCTGCCCCAGAAAAACAGGAAGACTTAAGATTAACTAGGACAAACGTTAGGCACATGAACAGGACTTTCTGTAAATAAGCTTGAAGCAATAATAAACTCATTGCTGGATTCTCTATCCAGACCTCCCAACCCTGTCTTTCTTTCTTTTCATTCCATCCTTCCTCAATCCTGATCCACTCTGTGAGGACTGCCCCCCCCACAGGCAAGAGGAAAGAAGGAAGGAAGGAAGGAAGGAAGGAAGGAAGGCAGAAAGAAGGAAGGAAATCTGTATAAGAAAGGAAGAAGTCAAATTATTATTTGCAAGTGACGTAGAAGACCAAAAAAATTCCACCAGAAGACTCCTAAAATTAATAACCAAATTCTATGGCATACAAAGTAAAAGAATAAAAATCAATACTATTTTTGGACACCACTAATAAATTCACTAAATAATCAGGGAATTGCATTAAAAAAATGCCCAGGGCTTAATAAGAGAAATGAAAGACCTCTACAATGAAAACTATAATATCTTGAAAAAGATCAAAGAGGACATCAGTATTCTATTGCCATTCATATATTGTAGGTCCATGAATTCAGCAAAGTAATATAATATATTTCAGTAGTCTATAATAGCAGTGGGTTATCCACATGACTGGCAATGTCAGAAGTTGTTGACTTGAGACTTTTACAGCCCAGCATATTAATATGGCTTTACTTTTTATACCTCATTTTTATACTGTTCTGCTGGATGGTTAGACCAAGATAAAGCAAGACCTATATAACAAAAAAATGTAACTTTTGCATCTGGCAAGTTCAGTCAGATCCCCTCAGGATTTACTCTGAAACCCCATACAGCAGTTTGTAGATCTTTTGTCAGTGTCAGCCATATGGATGAGTCACGGCCATTGCTTGATCAATTTGCTCTCTGTGAAAGCCTGAGAGAGTGTTTTCTTTCCATGTGACTCTCATTAGGCACACTCTACATCATTAATTACTTTCCTCTGTGGCCCCATAATCTTGATCAGAAAATTTGGGACACCACTGAGCTACAGGAGAGTACCCATCTCTGAAAAAAGTAAACAAAAAAGGAGGATATAAATGAGGACCATTTTGTAGGGGAAGAAAAAAAAATATATATATATATATATATATATGTATGTATGTACAAAATAGCATAGATATACAGCTACTTTCTCTTAGTTCAATGAGAAGGAAGTTTTGAACTAATAGTGTTTAGACAAGATATCATGTCTGCATCTTGTACTATGAATAACTACTACAAAGACAGCAATATGCGATGTATTAATTATTGTAACTGTCCTACTAACATGTTTTGAAACTGTCTCATTGCTACTTCTCTCTCTCTTTCTCTCTCTCTCTCTCTCTCTCTCTCTCTCTCTCTCTCTCTCTCTGGAACTGGGGATTGAACTCAGGCCTTTGCGCTTGCCAGGGAAGTGCTTATTCTACTGAGCCATCTCCCTGGCCCCTGAGAAGAATTTTTTAACCTTTTAGATTTTTGGTACAGAGTTTTGCTATGCAGCTCAGACTCATAGTGGTCCTCCTGTCTCAGCCTCCAGTGCTGGGATTACAGGCGTTCACTACCACAGCTGGTTTCGGTGGCTGCGGTTCCTGGGATCGAACCTGGGTCCTTGCAGTTGCCAGGCAGGCACTTAGACAGCCAAGCTATCCCCCAGCCCCTTCTTTCCCAATAAAATTAATTTAAAAAAAAAGAGGACATCAGAAAATGAACAGGCAGAATCCATATAGTCAAGGTGGCCATAATCTCAAAACTAATACTCAAATTTAATCTAAGTCAAAATGCCAAAAGTTTTCCTCACAGAACTGGAGAAGACAATGCTGAAACTTATATGGAACCAGAAGAGACCTAAAGTAGCAAAATCAATTCTGGACAAAAAGAGCAGGGTAGGAAGAATCACAATTCCAGATTGCAAGTTATACTACAAAGCTACAATGGTTCGTTTTGTTTGTTTGTTTTAGTTTTTAAAACATGGCATTGCAGAGGCATCACAGACACATGGATCAGAGGAACAGAGCAGAGGATGCAGGTACAATTCCCAGCGCACCCAGTTTTCTCCAGTTCTGTGAGGAAGGCTATTGATATTTTGACTACATGAAATTTGTGATCTTTGACAATGGGCAAAAAATGGCAGTAGAAGAGAGATGGCCTGTTTAACAAATGGTGCCGGGAAAACTGGCTGTCCACGTACAGAAAAACTGAATCTAGACCCATTCTCTCTGTACTAAACTAAAAGCAAAATGGATCGAAGATACAAATATTAAAACAAATAATCTGCTAGAAGATAAAATAGGTAAACCTCTCGACACAGGTGTAAGCAACGACTTTTCTGAATAAAACCCTAGTCGCCCAAGAGGTAACACCAAGGATCAATAAGTGGGATCATCAAATTTAAAAACTTCTGCACAGCAAAGGAAATAAACCAACAAAGTGAAGAAACAATATATAGAATGGGAAAAAAGATTGCCAGCTCTTCTTCCAACAGAAAACTAGTATCTAGGCCAGTGGTAGTGAACCTAAGGCAAACACGCCACAGGGGGCTGTTTCTATCACTGAAAGTTCTAAAAGGTTCACTATCGCTGATCTAAGCTATAAGGAACTTAAAAAAAAATACCTCCCCAAATAAAAAGCGAAGCAAAAACAGGGCAATTAGGGGCAAGGGAGATGGCTCAGTAGAATAAGTGCTTCCCTGGCAAGCACAAGGGCCTGAGTTCAATCCCTGGTTCCGCAAAAAAAAAAAAAAAAAAACAGGGCAATTGAAATGAACAGTCATTTCTCAGAAGAAATACAAATAAGTGGTTGATAAATGAAAAAGTGTTGAACATCTCCACCTATTGATAAATGCAATTTAAAATAACAGTAAAATTCCATCTTACTCTAGAAAGAATAATTATCATCAAGAAATCAAATAACAAATTCTTGCATGCTGCAGGGAAAAAAAGAATTCTTCACTCTTGGTGGGATTGCAAGCTAGTACAACCATTATGGAAATTAGTATGGAGATCCCTCAAAAAATTCAAACAAGATGTTCCATTTGGTCCATCGATTCCCCTCCAAGATATCCTCCCCAAAGAGACGTCGTATTACAGTGATCCATGCATTTTCATGTTTACAGCAACACAATCACATGCTTAATCTTGGAAGTGTATGTCCAACAACCAATTAATGGATAAAGAAAATATTGCATTTATACATGATAGTGTACTACTCTGCGATAGAGACTTAGAAATGAGTTACTTGTAGGCAAATAGATGCACCTTGAGACCATAATGCAAAATGAAATATAGCAGATATGCAAGCTTAAATATTGCATTGTTCCTCTTATCTGAACAACTCAAAACATGAAGAACAAAGCAGAAAAAAATAGATAATAAGGGGGAAAAAAGAGAGTGAGAAGGGGAGGTTTTGGGGGGGAAATGCAACCAGGAGGGAAAGGATCGAAAAAGGGATGTAAAAAAATTAATACGTGTTATGTACACTTGCCAACTCCTCATAATAAGTGTAATCACTATGTACTGGAAACATGTACTAACAACAATTAAAAAAAAATTAACCATGAATCTTAGTTGTCACAAACCAACAAAATATACAAAGCAGAAAGAGGTCCTGTGTCTGCTCTTGGGATCAAACATTCGTGAAAATAAATTAGATATGAATGTTCTGTAGAAATCACTTTTTTTTCTGACTGTTTAAGCCTCAAAAAGGCCAAGACAGCTTTTCCAAATCTGAAGTTTTGTGTTTATCTCTTTAAAAAAAAAAATGGGGCTGGGGCGATAGCTCAGTGGTCTAAGCGCCTGCCTGGCAAGCTCAGTCACCTAGGTTCAATCCCTGGTGCCCCATGCTATAACTGCGAGGGGCACCATGCTGGCCACTGAAACCGGGTGTAGTGGTGCACACCTGAAACGCCAGCGCTGGGGAGGCTGAGACAAGAGGGTCGCTATGACTCTTAACTGTAGCAAGACTGTACCAAATAAATAGAAGATTTTTTTTTAAAAAAAGGATTCTCAAGTATATTGAGGGAACTTAAGTTTTTAAGGATGCAGCTTGCCTGTCCTTTATCACACCTCTTCTTCATTGCCATCTATGAAAGACAGATCCTAAGCCTATTTCTTTTTTTTTTATGTTTGTATTTTTTTAAATTTTTTTCATACTTTTATTGATAAACAAATAGCAATGAGACAGTATCAAATCAAATCGCTAGGACAGTTTCAATAATTAACACA
>NW_004524628.1:3229496-3244424 GCF_000260255.1 Octodon degus
TCAAAACAATTGAACTAAGAAAAAGTTTTCATGATAGTAAAGAATTACTAAGAATAAAACATAAGATAAATACTGGAATGACAAATAAATGACCAACACTTCTAACAGCCTAAGCCTATTTCTTAAAAGTACAATTGAATGGAAAAAATGCAGAAAATGGTATTTTCTTACAAGCCGTATAGATCATTAATGAGCTATAAAATTCTAACAGCCAATTTAGCCTTCACTGACTCTTAGAGCTGGAAGAGCCCTATGGCCCTGGCTGGCTTTTCTTCCTCCTCCCCTTTCCTCTCTTTCCTCAACATTATGATGAAAATAAATCTCAGGTGACACGTAACTCAGGAGTGCATGGTGAACTGCTTCCTCCACCTTTTCCGCAGCCATCATGTTCCCCCTCCAGAGACAGACACGCTCATTTTCTTCTGACTCCCAAAAATGGTTCTGTGTATACTTCTAGACACTGTATCTCTTACACCATGGTCATCCTCCTGCATCCTCTCATGTAATGTGTGGTAGAAAAGGTAACTTCAGTGGCCTCACACTTTTTGGTGGCTGTGTAGTATCTGATTATGCTATGTCTACAGTGTAAATTTTTCCTGGGGAAAGTACATGTCAAAAGCAAAGACATTTAAATTTTAATCAGTAACTGCAACTATGCCCCCCCCAACTGCACTGTCATCTGTATAAGTCCTTTTTCCCACCTTTACTGACAGTACAAATCAGTCTTTGACCTCTGCCAGTTTGGAAAGTAAAAATACTCTCTTCTTACGGTCTTAATTTGCTTTTTTCTTTTCTTTTTATTATTTTTTTTTTTTTCAAAAATACATCATTCCTGTTGGTTCCATCCAGGAATGTTTCAGGCAATTTCTGGATTGTTTAGACAGGGAGCCACGAGGCTGTTAGGACAACAGAGAATCCACAAGGTGGCGAGGAGAAGACAGGGGTGATTTCTCTCTACCCTTCCGTGCTGCCCCTGACACGCGAGGCTTCTTGAGGTTCTGTTGTCATTTTCTTCCCAGCGGGGGAAAGGCCAACCAGCCTAGGGCAAGACTCCAGGCAGGCTCGAAGCCCCGGCGACGTGGCCCCAGCCTTTTGCCAGCGCCAGCGGGGCATCCACATGCGGCGTAGAGCCTGTGGGCAGAGGAAGCGCGGAAGAAACCCGGGGGGATTACCGAGGGGATCCCTCCCGCAGCACCCCTGGTTTCCCTCCCTCGGAGCCCTTGTGCAAGGCACCCCCTATCGGCCACGAGCATCTGACCAGAGACCTGTGAGACAAAGTACATACTGTGTACAACCAGGTCTACTCCATCCTGGCTTAAGTTTGCCTGTTTGAAACAGCGTACAGGTCTGCTATTCGCCAAATTCTTAAATCATGCAACTTGCTGGGATCGAACACTCGGTCCATATACATGTGTTTGTACTATCATGAATCAGCAAGCAGAAAAAGCAGGAGGTTCAACAATATACAGTATATAACACACGTTAAATAAAAAAGCATTACGTCCCATAGGAATATCCACGATATACGTGGCTATAAATGGACCCATTTAGCCGCAGGATAAACTGCAGTGAGAACTGGAAAGGCGGTATCAACCTGAGTGGAAGAGTGAAGAGAGGAGTGAGGAGAAAAACTAAGAACAACTTTTGACTTCTGATTACATCTCTTGATTGAATTCCTTAAATGATAACATGTCCTGCTAATTTTAAAAACAAATGCCCATTATATATCAAATTTTAAAAATTAAAGTGCAGCTCCACACATCTGGTATGGTATGTCACACAACCCTAGATGTTAGCTATTCCATGAGATGTTTGGAAGGAAGGTAGGGCGCCACTGATCCCATGGAGGGGGGTAGTGCCTGGCGATTTTGGTGACAGTGGGGTTCCAGAGCCACAGTGCCAAACACCAGCAGTGGTGTTAAGCCAGGAACAGCAACTTGAATTCAAACAGACTCTGCTATGGCACTGACTGAGCAGGAGTCAGCATTACACTGTCCTCACCCTCCCTCCTCCCCAGAGCTCCCCAGAGAGGAAGGTCAGGGTTCTAAATTGACATATGTGTAAATGGGCTCCAGGGGCTCTTTGTGACATAGGCAGTACGTAGCCATTCCGCTCGCAGCCTTTGTTCTGTGCCTGCAACACAAGGCCTGGAAGACCCCTCAGCACTGAGGGGACAGTTCCTACAAGCTGGGTCCTGTGGCTACGTGACACATGGCAGAGCTCATGGCTCAGGTCTCACTACCCTCTCACTCCCCTACCTTTGGGTGAGGCCTGTGACAAGCACAGAAGAATGAAGGGTGCCCCAAGGATTCGGGAAGCACCTGCTCCAAGTGTACCTGCCATCCATGGGTGTCTAAGTCATAGAGACAGGACGTGCACTGGTGGGAATGGGAGATGCTGTTTAGCAGGCACAGAGGTTCTGCTTGGTGACATGGGAAAGCTGTGAAGCTGGAGGGTGGAGCAGGAGTCACAACAGTACACGCATGTGCTGCGGCTTGAGTGAGTGCTCCCCAGAGCTCCCCAGAAAGGCTTGGCCGACCACCTGGGGCACCATTAGGGTGTGGTAGAGCCGTTAAGGGTGGAGCCTAGTGGAAGGCAGGTCACCGAGGGGAGACCCTGGCAGGGGACACTGAGCCCCACCCCCTGCCATCTCTTGATTCCCCAGTTGTCATTTTCAGCCTGTTCAGCCACGTCCTCCTGCCGTGAGGTACTGCCTCTCCACGTGCTCTGGCCACAGGCCTGAGCCACCACGGACTGAAACTTGTGAAGCCAGGACTAACATACTTCAACTATCTCAAATGTTTTCTTGTAGCAGCAACTGACTAATAAGTGCACTCAGCAGGACTGTACTCTGTGCTGGGAAAACATGACGATGGAAAGCTTCAGATTATCTCCATTTTATTGCAATTTTTTAAAGTTAATAAATACATTAAATCCCTTTTAAGTTTCAAGAGGGAGCAAATCACTGTGCTGGGAGATTCCCATCCGGGAAACGTGACCTCAGAATACATATCATGCTTGACTGTAATTCAGTTAAAGGAGCCTTGAGAGTATGCTATTGTCCCCTCCAAGAAGAACGTAAGTTGTCGTTTCTCAAATATTCACAATTCATGTAACATTGTAACATAGTATAAGTTTAATAGAATGGCTATCATATAAGAATAAATGGAAAGCTTTTCTGTCCCCACCGGCAAGTCTTCACGTGTACACAGACAGGAGTAGCACAAGTGCTCCGCATAATCGCTCCATCAGGTTGCCCATCCTTCTGTGACCTAAGGAAGACCCTCCAAGTGACCTGACCACTTGGGACAGGTCAAGTTGATTCACAGATTTAGCTGATCACAACAGGGATCCCAGGCTGGGAAAGTCATCTCCAGCTAGCATATGTAGAAAAAGATGGCAGCTTATTTTGGTTTCCAGGTGTGGACCCTCAGGACCAAACCTAAGAGTCACCCCCAGGTGGGGCACATGGCAGTGGGCTTCCCATACCATGCAGCTGACCACTGAGGACAAGCAAGGCCTGTCCACAGCCTTATCTGCTCAGAAAATGGGCCCAGGCTGGAAAAGCCATCTCCAGCTAGCTCGTACAAAATAAAGGATGCAGATTCTCCTGGCGTCCAGACAAGGACGCTCACAAGTTCAGAATCAGGCACTGTTTTCAAAACTAGGATTCTTGGGGTATATGTCGCTGGGTGAGAAGTTCAGAATCTCTTCCAGGGAGGGGCCTTCATCATTGGGAGTAATTTCAGATTCAAACATTCGCTGCAGCAAGGCATCCACAGTCCGGTATTCTAGGAGAAAGGGACACATGAGATCTGTTGGTATGGGAGTGCCGGGGAGTCCTCAGCCTGGCTAACCCAGGCTCTCCTGAAGGACCGTCCTGCATGGAGACTAAACGCCAAGCACTGTAACCAAACCGGGTTTGAGAGGAAGGATGCAGAGGGACCAGTTACTCTCTCTGCTGAGTGGATTGCTTGCAGTCCCGCCCTCACAGCCCTGAGGACTGAGAAGTCTTCCTCGGGATGCTCACACTTCTCCTCCTGTGATCTGCGCTACGCTCCAGACCAAGCTCAAACCAAGATCAGCCTGGCTCAGGTTTACCCCGCAATTGTTAATTCATTGAGAATCAGTGAAACAGACACAAAGACTTGTTAAGGGCTGGTAATGGTTGATCCATTGTCTCAGCTTGAGAACTGAGAGGTTTAGAAGCTTAACCAATGGGCTCAATGGGGCCCGGGTCCTTACTTTGTAAACATCTTGGACCTGTGCAACAGGAAAGCACAGATAAGGCCTAAGCAGACAGCCTGCGTACAAAAGAGGAAAAGAGGCTGCTTCCCGCTTTTTGCTCTTACTGCTTTTCTGTCTTCTGCAGCCTTGAACTGTTGTCCCTGTGCCATACTGCTCTGTCTTGGAGCCAGCTGATTATGGACTGAAACCTCCACAAACTGTAAGCTAAATAAACCTTTCCTCCCTTAATTTGAGGTATTGGGTATTTTGTCTCAACAATGAGAGAAAAGTAACCAAGACAGAGGTCCTATGCCCCAGAAACATCATTAGACCCTAAAGACCCCCGGAGAACACAAGAGCCGTGCGTGGCCCTGCACATACACTGTGTCACATCTGCAAGGACGACAGAATCAGACCAAAATAGTCACTGAGTAATGAAAGTGCCCCTTCCAGGAAAGCAAAGCTGGGGCCTCACAGAACACCTGGCCTTCTTGGGGATCATGGGGAGAGGAGGTCCCCTGAAAAGGGCTGCCTGGGTAAGCCAAGGAAGGAAGCAGCATTTACAAAGGCTCACAGCAGCATGGAGGGACGGAGCAGGCAACCAGGAGCTGAAAGGTCAACAGGAGTGGCAGGGGTGGTGGCTGCGAAGGAGGGAGGAGAGGCAGAAATTTTGAGACACCAGAGCTACATGCAAGCAGTGAGGGGCCTGTTCCTTGCCCTCAAGCCACCCGAAACCACCCATGGCTGGACCTGTGCTCAGGACAGCGAAGTCCACTCCAGCTTTGCATCTAGTGAGACTTACTTTTTGACGCAATTCTAAAGTACAGTCCTTTCGAGGCCTCTGCCCTGTTGTCACCGTCATTGCCACCGAAGCTGGAATCCCTGGCACCTGTGTCACCAGTGAGCTTCCAGTCCTGCATGTCTTCCCTTGGAGCAGGAAGAGAGCACAGGAACATAGTCAGCACCTGCATCAAAGCCCCTGCATGGCCTTCCAGCTGTGGCCCAGTGGTCCCCGTCCAGCACAGAGGACCAAGCCAGATGCCAGTGCAACACTGACAGGTTAAACATGGTCAGAGTCTGAGTCACCGAGGGAAGCAGGCTACTCACTCCTGGATTCCCACTCCGAGCTCCTGGATCTTCTTTTCTATGGCGGTTTCTATCTCACTCTTTCCTAATGAATATGCCACAAAGAATGCCTCCAAGATGAACGCTATGAAAATACTGAGAGAGAACAAGGGTAAGAGGCAGGGATTTGCCACAATGATCTGGAGGCCCTGGCCTTTCCTTTCCCGGAGTACATGTTCTGATATTTCAGAATAGAAATAACCCCGGTCACCTTCCAGAGAAAGGTCACCAGAAGCCAGGGGTTAGATCAGAGGCACCACCTACATGGCCACCTGCTCTGTCTGGCCCTGGCCACACTAGCCTTGGGGACTGGCAATCTGCTCATTGCTCTGGTCATGAGTTACAGACTGTCTTTGTCTCTGACAAAGAGCCCAGTCCTCCATCTGTGCAGGACACCAGCCTGGTGGTCTGCAGTGGATGAACTCATGGACTGTTCATCATGGATCCTTCATCTGGTTTGAGGACCACAGCTCTCAGTGCTCATGAGCTCCTCAGAGGAGAGCAGAATCATCCCCACAGCCTATTTTTGTTATTCCCTCTGCCCATGCTAGAACTTAGCACTGTCTCCCTGAACCTCTGAGGGTAGCTCTCTCCCTCCATCTATGTGCTTTTCTCAGGCTCCTCCAGTTCAACCCCCTGCCGGGACATTCCGGAGACATTCCTGGACTACAGTCACAGACAGTGGATGGCCAAAGCAGCACCAATGTAACTAGACAGCCCTATGCTTGGCTGTCACCCCAAGAAACCCAGTCTCCAGGCTCTAGGAGGGAATGGACCACCCAAAACCCATTACCTCCTAGAGAATCATGGGAAAGAAGCATAGTGGTCATAGGAACTTGGTCAGTGCAGTTCACATATGGAACCAAAGAACTAGAGTCAAAGCTTTTGAGGGTTGTCCCTGTCCTATTGTGATCTATCTGGGTACATTCCTAACCTACTAGCACCTGCCAAGGCACATTCCTGTTCCACTAGGACCCACCAGTGGGAATGTCCTCACCCTACCTGAACCCACCAAAGAACATATGCCCATCCTATTAGGACTCATCAGGGACATGTGCCCATCCCACTAGGACCCACCAAGGACAATTCCCATTCTACCCATGGAAATGCAAAGGACCAGTGCAGAAAACCAAAGGAACTGACTCCCTAGGGTGCAAGTGGATCCCACAGTTGGGTGAGCTGAAGCAGATGTGGCACAGCTGGTGTGTGGGAGTTGATTCAGTTCTGGGGGGAAAGGCAGGAAGATCACCCAAGACCCTGGATCCCTTCTGAGGCCCTCAGATGTACATTACACACTGAAGTGCAAGACACAGGTGCCCACCCAGAGGAACACAAATGTCAACAGAAATGAGACCCCTCCTGTCCACGGCTCAAGCTTCAGTGGGGCAAGGAGACACACACACACAGCCTACCTGAGGGTGAAACAAGGAAGAACAGAAGTGCCCAGTAGTTGGCCCTTCTGAAAAAGAGCCCGGGTGTCCCGGGTGGTAGGAGGCTACTCACTTAACAATAAGGATGACGACCACAATGTGGAACAAGATGAAGTACAGCTTTGCCACCTGATGTGTCACGAGGGCAAAGCCACCTGCGAGGAGTGGAAGGCTAAGGAAGCAGACCTCTGAGAAATTCAGCAAGTTGGGGAGGCATCCTTCTCTTTCCTAGTTGACTTCTGGCAGGCACCAGGCCCCTCCAGGAAGCAGCAGCGGACCCCTGCCAGTCCCCTCCCCAGAAGGATATCATGCCACTGGTTCACGACTGTGAGCTCCATCAGCACAATGAAGGAAGAGGCCAGGTCGTTGAAGTTGTTCTTGCAGTACCTGTCTCGGGCAAATGCTGACCCCTTCAGGGCTGGGTTGCCACACACCAGGGCATCAGGTGATGTGATATTTGGGTCAAAGAACTGGACTTTGCCATGGAACAGCTCCATCCCAATGACAGCAAATGCGTAGTAGACCACCTAGGATGGGAGGCAGCCAGGAGTCACCAAGGGGCGCCCAAAGGACAAGACAAGGAAAGTGCAGACCTAGGGAGATCTCCCCATGAGCAGCCACCTCCCATTCTGAGGGTGAACAGGGGCCCCACTGTATTCCCAGCAATGGTCACTGACTCCAGTCAAGAGTTCCAAGCAGCCTCAGGAAGAAAACAGAATGGTGTTGCTACCCAGAAAATCCAAAGTATCCGAGCAACACCATAGGGCCCAACCCTCTGGACTACCCGATCTCCCCTGGGCCTCTTTTAAATAAAGCTTACTGGAATCTAATACCCCCATGCCCTGAGCATACAATATAGTTTGGGTGTTCTTTTTCATGTTCAAAAAGATTTATTTTTAAAAATGGAAAGGAAAGAAAAGGAGGCGTACTGGGAGTTGTCAGACATGAGCCTCTCACTACTGATTTCACACCAAATAGCAATAGAGAGCAGTTACTTACAAAGACAAGCCCACCAAATGTCAGCATCGTGGGACCGATATTAATCAAAGTTGTGACTATCACCCGGAACCTAGGATAAAACAGTTTCTGATGTCAGGAAGAGGGGAAGGCAGGAAGCTACAGGAACCCCATAGCATGGAGGGTTTACGATCCCCACCCTGGTCCTGCATTTGGGCCTAGACATTGGCAGCACTTGGCCCAAGGATTTGTCAGCATTGCCCCCCATGCCATCAACTAAGTTACAGTGCACCAGCAGTTTCCTCTGGAGCGACACAAGCCAGCTAGACCAACATCAGAAAGGGAATTATGGGAAACTGCACTAGCGAGATGTGCGCTGAGGCTGGAGAGCCACTCTACTGCCCCTGCTTTCCTCCCCTGCCTCTTTCCTCCATCACAATCGAGCCTGACTTCAGGCTGTCCTGGAGGCTTAAGTCAACAGTTGAGTACTTTCTAGAGAAGTGAGCCAGCCCCCAGATGTGGGAAGGAAGCGGACCTATCAAAACCAAGGCTGGGTTTGTTCAAGCCTTGGGGTCAGACTGGAGTGTGCACCCTGCTTCCAACTCTTTCCAGCAGGGCACCACCGGGAGAGGGACTTCACATCTTTGTGCTTCAGTATCTTCACTTGGAAGCCAGGGATATGAAAGTCCCCATAGCAAGGATTGGCAGTGGAGTTTGATAAGCAAAAGGGTAGCATGCTGGAGTTAGCATCAGCCACCACCTTTTGCAGTCACCATGCAGGCAGGCACAGTTCAGAACCCAAAGTGACCATCAGATCCCCTCAAGGAGCTGACATCTTAGTTCTCTTTACCCATCTACACTGGCTTCTGTCCCTTCACATTCCCCCAGCAACTCCAGGTCATCCACACGAGCTACGTTCTGGGTCCACAGGTAGGGCTGAAGCAGGGCACTCTGGCCTAGGTGCAGCCACTGCACCTCACTCCATCCGTACCTCTCAATGCTGATGATGACCCTCAGAAGCCGCAATATCCTCAATATCAAGACAATATCCAGGATCTGGCGACTGTTATATTTTTTTGCTAGGGAAAGAACACAGTTCTGTAAACACTATTTTCTCTGGAGCCCCTCTAGCTTGCCCCTTTTATTCAGTGGGATCTGAGACTCTATGGACCCTGGGGAACCATGAAGCTTCAATTCAATAACAGACAATGAGGACTGGGACTGTAGCTCAGTGGTAGAGCGCGTGCTTAGCATGTACAAGGCCTGGGTTGGTTGGATCTCTAAATTAAAATAAAACACCATGATAATGTCTCTGAGCTATGAGGAGGCAGGTGATGTCTTGAATCCCAGACTACTTCTACAAGGCAAAGCCTCGCCAGGCAGTGCAAAAGCTGGGACTTCACCCCAGTCTCCAGAGCTGAACTATGTGTGCAGCTGTGGACTTCATTCTCAAGCAGTGACTGTGGATCTGGTTGTACAGAACTGCAACAAACCTTTCTTTCCCCAGAATTCATCTCATGATGTTCAGAAGCTATGCCTTGTCCGCTAATCCTACCTGCTGTCAACAGGAAGAAGAAGGGATGGGGTTGGGGGAGGGGAGAGCCAGGGGAGGGGAGAGACAGGAGAGTGCTGGGCAGGAAGGATGCAAATTGCTGCTGTGGTGGAAGTGGTGAGAGGCCAGTGCAGGCAGAAAGTCAGCCCAAGACAGAGGTCCAGTTTTGGAGACTTGACCAAGTGAATATTCAGGTGATGCTGCCTTATGAACAAAATCTCTAAAGTACTGTACAGCTAAACACAAAGAAAACCACCATCCCTCTCGAGAACTCGGAACTCTTCTAGTCATTCTCTGGTGGTCCCATTCTCTGGCCTCTAGTTCTTAGGTCATGGTGGATGTTCAACAAGACTACTGATCAGATACCCATCCTGGCAAGTGGTGAAGCCAACAGCTGGTGGCACTGACCTGACTGAATGGTGGCATTTGCCATGGTGGCCACCAGAGCTGCAATGATGATTAGCATGTCAAACCTAATGGAACAAAAGTAAAGTTGGTTAGGAATCTAGGAAACACTCAGGGCACCACAGGCTCCAGGAAAGCCCTGTATCTGGTATCTCATGCAAAGCAATGTTCTAGCCAAAACCTAATTTCTGAAAATTTTTGGATGGTGACTATGAGGACAAAAACATTGTGTTTGGACGACCCAATTTTCAGCCACTGGATTTTCTGAAGGGTCATCCAAAGGAATTTGTAGGAATCAGCTAATTCACATGACTATGTCTTCCACGGTAAGTCTGCACATGTAACGATACTTGATCCATTTTCAGAATACACTATTGGTACTAATTTTTATTAAGTGCACTATAACTTTTCAATCAAAGATATATTTCATGATGTCATGACTTTACACTCCAACAAGGCTGCCAAAAAACAGAAGAATACTGCACAGTACTGACCACCTCCCCTGTGCCTGCATGTACTTTGCAGCGTGTTTCCTGGCTAATAGAGTGGTGATCCCGGAGATCCAGCCCTCATGGGCTGTGAAGAACCTAAGGCCTGTGACTTGTACCTTTGTGGTGGAGGTTTCTGACCAAGAGAGTAAGGAGGGGCCAAGGAAGCTACGAAAGGAATTGCCTCCTTAAGCTAACCATTGCAAGACTGTGGCAGTAGAAGTGCATCTTTGGTCTTTATCTTTGGCTCAAAACTCCTAGCCAGAACTCCTAAAATCCCTATAATTTCGAAACTAAAAACTCTAGGTCGAGAGTGTCAGAATTGAATCAGACTGTAGAACATCTGCTTAGATAATTGGTTGGTGTAAGGAAAAATCTCACACTTTTGGAGTCAGAAGTATGACAAGAGTAGAGATAAATGATTTGTTGTCTTTTTTTCCTATGTTTTCATTTGGTTTTGTTGGCTTTTGTTTGTTTGTTTGCTTGCTTGCTTACTTTAGTATTGGGGGATTGGACCCAATCCTTTGCACTGAGCTCTAGCTCCAGCCTCTTTTTTAATATTTTATTTAGAGACAAGGTTACACTTAGTTGTCCAGGCTAAGCTCAAATATGTGATCATCCTGCCTTAGCCTTCCAGACAGCTGGGAAGATCAGTATGTGCTACTACACTTGCCTGTTCTCCTGGTATTTTTGTTTTGCTTTGTTTTTCGCTACTGGAGGCTGAACACAGGGCCTTTGTCCTAAGCTTCATCTCAAGCTCTTCTTTTATCTTTTATTTTGAGACAAGGTCCCACTAGGTAAGCAGTTTTCCCAGGTTGGACTCCAACTTATGATCCTCAATCTCCCAGAGTGCTGGGATTTTAGGTTCAGGCCACCATGCTTGACTTGTTTTCATATTTTTAAAGATCCTTACCAAGTCAAAGATCCCATGGTCTGTGACTCTAATTTTAGCTAGAGTCAGTCTCAGTTTACATCATGAATAACAGCTTTCACTGAACCAGATGTTCCCTGTCCCCAAGATCTCATTATAAGATGCCTCAAAACCAGGCAGATGGAGCTTGGAGACTGCCACCATATGCCCACATCTGTGACAGGAAGTCCCCTCTTAAGCCCCTTGGCCACCTCTTCCCTCCCAGGGCACCACTTACCAGTTCCAGAACTGCTTCCTTCCAAAATAAGCTCCGGGCTCATATGTGTACAGTTTCAAGAGGATCTCAATAATATAGAGAGCAAGAAAAAGCCATTCTGCATAGGAAATGAAGGGGTGTTTCTCATCCAGAGCAATGAATACAGCATTGATTAGAATGATGATGTCATACACCCAGACAAAAGCCCTGGCAGGAATAGAAATAAGACATCTTGTCACCCCCTGTTTCAGCAAAAGGCACATGATTCTGTTCAAGGACTCATAGGGGCTAGTTTATGTCCTGACAACATTGTGAGTACAGGACACACACACACACACACACACACACTCCTCATCTATGGAGGTATCCACCGGCCTCCCACATGGTGCAGCCCTCTTCTCTAGGAGAAAAGGAGAACAGTGCAAGGGCAAGGGACAGAAGAGTTGTCATCCCAGGTTCCTCTGGGGTCCACACCTGATCAGATGAAAGCTTAGCAAGAACCAGGGGCAGGGAGAAGATCTGAGTCAACACAGGATGGCCCCTAGAAAATGCACATCCTCAACTAAGAAAGCCTCTGATGGCCCCTTCGCCCCTCATGCACACCAGCCTCCTGGGGGACTGGCCACCCATCTTCCTCACCAAGTTGGGACAGACAGCAGGTAAACAAAACATGATAGCTTGGTCCCCACCTGACTATAGCCTGGACCAGGCCACCCTGGGTGGCTTACGTGCCATCTTTTGTGCCTTGGGGATCCCTGCCAGGTGCATGGCTATGGGAAATCAGGGGAGGGGCCACCCCAGGGCTCACTGCGATGCTGCAGACCCAAGGCCCAGCACCCTGGGAAGAGACAGGCACAGGGACTTCCCCTGCATGAAGTGCCACAGTGCAGTGTCGGGATTAACAGCAAAGCATCTGTACATAAAGATGGGTAATTAACAAATATAAAGGGGACATTTACTTGTATCAGGGACTTCTGAACTAGACACTTTCGTTGTTGTTGCTGTTGTTGTTGTTGTTGGACACAGAGTCTTGCTAAATAGTCCAAGCTGGCCTTGAACTCACCATGTAGCCCTGGCTGGCCATGAACTCATGGTGATCCTCCTGCCTTAGCTTCCAGAGTGGCAGGATTACAGACGTACACTGCCTAGCCCCGTTCACTTTTTTGAAACATTAAATGCCAAAATAAGCAAAAAGCCACTGTGGCTAGAATGAGCTTCAACTGACGGGGCACTGCAGGATCATATATTAAGAAGAAGGAACACCTAAAACTAGGATAAATGGCTGTTCCCAGAAGCCATCGGTCTGTTTGAAAGTAAAAGAATGAGCTAGCCTCCCTGACAATGTTTCCAACAATGCTAACTCGTGAACTCTGACCATACACTTTTCAGAACCACAGTGTCATGTTGGATACCAATTTTATATTTACTCTGAGGCTGGAATTTCCTAAGCTCAGTGTGGTCAGCTTCCTTGGCTCAGAGAGAGCATGTGGTCCACAGTCCTCAAGCATCCTAGGAAGCATCCAGGAGGAAGCTCAGCCTAGAGCCCATGCTTGTAGCTAAGGCCAAATGCAGCATGTCCAGAGCCCTTCCCACGCCTTCCTTAGAAACCACAGCAGTGGGCAGCTGTGGATGAGACACGCTCGGTCCAGATGGAAGGAACAGCTAAGGAGGAAAATGACCCGCCCCTTTTACTTGCCTGTGCCGAACCACCCTCTGGACCCAGAGGCTCGGGGATGACTGGTAGACCTGCGGCATCCAAGCTCCCAGCGGGTGCCTCCTGAGGTTCACAGTGACCACCTGGATGTTGAGGAGGTCAGCCAGGCGGAGAAAGTTCATCTTGTCTGCAATGAGAAAATGACCCCACCACCTGTGGCCATGGCGATACTAAGGTTAGAGAGTAAAGCCAACTCAGGGAACACTCGGCTCCACATTCTACAGTCAAATACTTACCCTCCCCCCACTTGAGGCCAGGGCAGAAGGTGGAGCCAGGTGATCCCAGGCCTCCCTCCTGCCCTCACACGGATCCACACCACCGCAAGGGAGTCCTCTGGGATTTGGCTAACTCAAATCTGGCCCAGCGCAGCTTTCAGTGCCCACCATGACCCAGCTTTTCAAGCATGGCTCCCTTTCCCTTTTTCTCTATAAAGCCTTTGAACACAAAATTCCACAGCATCCACAGGTGCTCACGTGCTCCCCAGGCCCAAGTACAGCAGGTGCTTTCCTGAGCCACCAGGCCCTACCCAACTGCAGAGCTGCTGTTTCCAACCTGCTAGATCTCCCCTTCCCACACCAGCAGCAGCAGGCTATTCTGTCACTCCAGGGAGCTGTCCCCTCAGCCAGGGCGCCTGGCCAGCTCCCAGGCTATGTATGAATTGTGAGTAACAATGTAATTAAAGAAATATCACATCAACCAGTGGACTCAGAAGGCGCAAACCCTGTTGCTACTTCTTTGAAAACTAAATTGGGGCTGGCCAAATAGCTCCACAGATTAAAGCGCCTGCAGGCAGGCGCAGGGGTCATGGGTTCGAGCCTCTGGCCTGCTGTTCTGGCCCTGCTCCAGGGGCACGCTGAGATGGCAATTGAGACTGGGCATGGTGGCGTGTGCCTGTAATCTCAGCTCTTGGGAGGCTGTGAATAGGCGGATCACTACGAGTCCAATCTAGTAATGAGACCCTGAACACCCTGTAGATCCTTCCCTAAAATAAAAAATAGAAAAAACTAAATTGAATATTTCCAGAACTCCAAAGAAAGCTGCTGAAATACATAATTGGTACAAATCAAGACAACTGAGAAAGACAGAGGCAGAAGACTGGAACCTGGAGGAAGCTTCTCGCTTAGAGCAAGTGTGTCCACTTCCATTGTCAGAAATAAACAAAGAACTGTGGTGCACAGGTGGCAGGTCTGGTCTGCTGCGGTTTATGCAAGGAGGAGGCTGCAGAACTGCCAGCACAGACGCCTAGTAAGGAAGAGGCCTCAGCCTTGTCAGGGGGGGCCTGACTCAGACAAGGTCTTGAGTGGCAAGAAATGCTCAGGTTGCTGTTTTCCGTTAATGCCATACAGTTCCAATGAAAGGGTGTGAGTCTGTCAAGTTGGGTGAAAAACACACTTCAATCTATTAGAAGATGTTGAGGTCCCAGGCCTTTAGAGTTAGAAAAAAAACACACCTGCACATCTTAACAGGGAAACCTAAAGCCCACATGGGTAGAAGGCAGCCAGAGAACTGGGTGACATGCACGGTAGGACCCAGGGACCTGTGTCACATAAGCTCCACAACAAGACTATGGAGACATGGTGATGACAGCTGTCACGAGGGTTGGAGGCAATCTGATAGGGTCACTGCCAGGAATCCTGCCAAAATCCTTGGCCACTAAGTAACCTCAGATCAAGAGAGAATCCATCAGTCTCCCTGGATCCACAACTTCTAACTCAGAAGATACAAAGACCCAAGAAAATGAAGACTGTAGTAGCTCTGTGTGAAGGAGTTTGCACCCATCAGCTGCTTAAGGTAGTGGCTCAGGCACCACTGAGTTAGCCCAGGAGTTAGCATGTTAGGCCACCAATGAGCTAGCCCAGGAGTTAGCAAGTTAGGCCATCAGTGAGCTAGCCCAGGAGTTAGC
>NW_004524628.1:3245790-3259097 GCF_000260255.1 Octodon degus
TGTTAGGCCACCAGTGAGCTAGCCCAGGAGTTAGCGTGTTAGGCTGCATGGGCCTACGGGCTCTGTCACAACTCTTCACGGCTGCCGTGCTGCAAGGAAGCAGGCACAGACAGCACACAGTGAGCATAACCGTGGTGCAGGAAAGCGGAATGGAGGGAAGCATGCGGGAGCCGTAGCAGACGCAGGGGCTGAGCCAGCTGCCCCCTTGCTGCAGTTGCCAGATTGCCTCATAGTCTCTGTTAAAAATTATGAAACATGCAATGTATACAAACATTAAAAGTTCACATGGTATCCCATACATGTGCATAGTTTTTATGTTTTATGTGACTGTTGTCCTGGAAGAAATGATTTTTTTAAAGACTTGAAACCACAACAATACAAATATCACTAAGGAAAAAATGGTACTTGGGTAGTATCTATGTTATTTGTCTTTCAACTCTAATGAGTTTTATGTTTCTCAGGCTACCCCTAGGTCTATGTTTCAGTGCCTCCGGTACTAACTGAATTCCAGGGTGTGGCAGCCTTAGAATCCACCTGTCCTCACAGCTGCTGGCGCAGGGGGACATGAGACATTGCTGAGAGATAGCGCCATCCCCTGCCTACAGAAATGATACCACAGTAAAGTGTGCGATCATTTCAGCTTACTTTTGAAAAAAAAAAAATTATGCATTTGGTACAGGGTCTCACTACACAGGTCAGACTCATAGTGATCTTCCTGTTTTCAGCCTCCCTAGCACTGGGATTACAGGCTTATGCCACCATGCCCAGACTCAATGGCCCTGGGGTCAGGTTAGGCACAGCATGTGGTGCCAGGGATGTAATCCCAGTCCCTGTGCTTACTTAAACAGGCACTTAGTCTGCTGAGCTATCTCTCCAGTCCCAGCCTATTACTATTAAAACTGCTTTTGAAAGTTTTTCTAACCAAGAAGTCCTAGGACGATAGCCACCAGAAAGTATCACTAGACCGTGTGAAATATAACATGCCACCCTCAAAGTCACCCTTTGGGTTACTTTTCTGCCTTGAAAACAGGTTTGCCCTGGTGATGATATTTAAATACACTGCTCTTCCATAAGGGCCTCAGACACTGAGGAAGTCGGATAAGCCAGGTGCCCACCGGCACGTTCTCCCTGCCACATAGATGGAGCCATAACGTAATCCCTGACCGGTGAATTTCTTTCTCAAACTAGGTGAGTCTTGACCTCATTTGCTTTACAAACAGATCACAACTCAGGTGACCCCAACTGTGAGCCAGCGATTAGAGTCAGAGGAGCTGGGCTGTGTTCGCTGATATAAACAGAAGTATTAAATAGAGTGCACCCTGCTTTTCTCTAAGTTCTGCATCTGCAGGTCAGCCACCCATGGTCCATGCACAAGGGCGGGCTGTGCCTCTGCACTGCACACGCCCAGGCCTTTAATTCTTCTCTGGCTCCCTAACGCTACAGTATACCGACTACCGCATTTGTATTACATCAAGTTTTATAAGCTGGGCATAGTGACATGTGCCTGTAATCCCAGCACTCAGGAGGCTGAGGCAGGAGTATTGCCATGAGTTCAATGCCAGCCTGGGCTACATAGTGAATTCAAGGCCAGACTGAACTACATAGCAAGACCCTGTCTCAAGATATATAATTTTTTTTAAGTTTTATAAGTAATCTAGAGATGATGGGAGGATATGTGTGAGTTGTCTAAAACACTAAGCCGTTTTATACAAAGAACTTGAGCACCCTGGGACTTGGGGATGCCTCTAGTACTGCTGGAGGCGTAAGGAAGGCTTCTTACCCACAAACCCCTGCTGTCTGTCGTCGGAGATCCTCAGGAGAAGCTCCAGGTGGGAGCTGCTGATGTCTGGCGCCACCGCCTTGGCCAGCTGCCTCCACATGGCCTCCTTTACCACAAACGCTGTGCCCACCTTGACTTTGAGAATGTCGAATGCCTCTATCATCTTGTAACGCTTCAGGTGCGCCAGTGTGCGGATCTCGTTCTTTAAAAGCAGGTTGGGTGTTTCAAGAGGCAGATTCAAGGAAGAGCCATTTCTTCTACCCCCAAATATTTCAAGGTCATGGAAGAGCCCAGGAGAAGTTGCTGAAGAATCTGCTGACAAGGGACACAATCCCTCCCTGCTCCAGGTCTATTTAGCTAGACTGTGTCTGTGTCCACAACACTTGTCTTACCCAGTTGCTTTGCAGGAGCCCTTGAAGGAAAATCTGTGTGGCAAGAAGCAGAGGGACAGGAAGCAGACAGCTCCAAACTCCACTCTGCCCAGGAGGGAGGAGAGTCCAGAAAGGAAGGAGACTGGCTGCGCTGCTGAGAAGAAGAACAGAGGTGGGGGTAGGGAGAGCTCTTGTTCAGTCAGGACAGAAAGAGAAGAACAGGGAGAGAAAGTCAGGGAAGTGAAACAAGGCTAAAAGTAGTTCCAAGCCATAGGACAACTGGGGCTGGCTGGGCTGCCATCTGGCCTGACCACAAGGAATCTCCCAGCACAGAGGAAGCTCGACAGTCTTTCAGGTTATAACCAGCCGCCCAGCCTCCACGCCCTCTGTCACTGCTCCCTGTAAGTCAGTTGCCCAATACCAACATCAGCCAACAGACTACATAGCTAGATTGTCCATTCTTGAAGAGCAGGGGCTGGGTGTTAATCATTGTGGTGCAGGGCACATGAAGGCCATGCTTTTCGACTAATTTCCCAGGGCATTTCAGGAACACACTTCCATGGAGGGGGCACTCAGAGGATAGTTCTCTCCAGCTGTGAAAGAGATACGAGGTTCACCAGACCCTTAGGAATGGTTTCTCCCCTCAGGGGCAGGAAGAGCCTGGAGGAGGTGTGGACTCAGGATCAGATCCAAAGAGCCTGGACAGAACCAGAATGGCCAAATCTGAGACTCAGCTCCACTACCTGCTTCTCCTTAACTGCAGACACTGTAGCTCTCCCCAGCTTCCTCCTTGGCCCTACTGAGGAAAGGGCCTAGAAGCTTGGAGAATATCCCAACCCCCAAAACCTTGCAAAGATCCTGGAGCCACTGGATGCAGTAAGAGCAACAAGCAAAGCCAAGGATTTTTTCAGAACAAAAGTATCTACATCCTTTGTCCTGCAGTTGTTCTCAGACCCACCATGAAGACTGTCCAAGAAACACGCTGCTTAAGCACAATTTGTAATAGCTAAATTCTGGAAGCAACCCAAATGCCCATCAACCAAGGAATGGACAAAAAGATGTAGTCTTTTTATACAATGGGGTACCACTCAGCCATTAAGGAGGATAAACTTGAGATTGTTCTAGGTAAATGAATGCAACTTGAGACCATAATCATAAGTGAAATAGCATATATATATATATATATACACACACACACACACACACACACACACACACATTGTATTGTCTCCCTGGTATGAGAAACTGAAAGAGTAAATAAGGTCTAAAGTGTACAATAGATATAGTGAAATGGGACGAAATTCTTAAGAGGGAGAAAGGAACTAGGATAGGACAAAGGGGAAAGGAAGGAAGGGGAAAGAGAAAAGTGGGAGCTAGTTACACTATTAGTGTCTTTCAGTTCATAGGAAAGGAAGGCTTGTGCTAATATCGTTAAATGTTCTATGCCCTTATCTTATACTCTGAGTGGCTACTTTAAAGATAATGTGTAGTGTATTAACTATCATTAATCTCCTATCATCTTGCTATGAAATTTTGTTTTACCTTATTTATTTATTTATTTATTTATTTATTTATTTATTACCTTTTTTCTATGAAATAAAAAACAAAAAAGAAACCCGCAGCTCAGCCGAGGGCAGCAGGGTGCCACACAAGCCCTCCGATCCCCCTGAGCAAGGCAGAGGACACTTCCTCCTAGCTAGTGCTTGCACCTGCCCATGCCTGCCACTGTGCCCAGCCCAGGCATTGCCCACCCCTGGCCCCAGGCTCAGGCATGATACCTTTAAGTGTTTCCTGTAGTTGTTGTAGACCACGGCCAGAAAGACGGACATGAAGATGTAGGTGTTGATGATGATGTAGGTTATAAAATACAAGGAATACCACCAACTGAAGTTATAGGCAGGCATCCTGGAAGGCAGTGATGGTGTGGCATGACTTTTCATGCCCTGGTTCCACAGTGTACATAAGGGTGACCACAGGCCACTCCCATAGCACAGTTATTATGCACGAGACACCTCAAACCTCTCACTGTCATTGCATCATGGGGCCTTGAAACCATCACCATCCTTGTGGCTAAACAGCTCATCTAAATCTACCCTTCTGACATTCTGGTGTCTTATACAGGATCCAGTGTTCAAAATGGGTCAGGTGTTAGTGACTGCCCAGTCTAACTCTCTTGCTTTACAGTGAGAAAGTCAGGCCCTAAAGGGAGAACCACCACTCTAGAATTAGAACAAGGAGTGTGGCTTGGATTTATACTCAAGCTCTGAGGGCCAGTGGTATAGCTCAGCAGAATAAGCGCTCGCTTAGGTAAGCACAGGGGTCAGGCACGCTGAGCTGGTAATGGAGTCCAGGGATGGTGGCACACTCCTGTAATCCCAGCACTAAGGAGGCAGAAACCAGGAGGATCACCACGAGTCCGAGCTGCATAGTAGCATAGTGAGACCCTGCACACACACACACACACACACACACACACACACACACACACACACAAATAAACCTTATACTCAGGCCCTGCCAGATACTAGGTGGCCTTGGGTGGGATGACAGATAAATATCTATGCACCCTGGGACTGGGAGAATGAAAGGGGAATTGTGAGTAGCTATGGCAGTACAAGAAGCCTAAGTCAGGGCCTTCAACGGAAACAGGATATCCTAAGGGAGGAACTATGTCATGGGTGCCATTGTGGCTAGCAGTTGGGGTCCAGAGGGAAAGACCTAAGATAACATGGCAGTGCCAGGACCTTGCTGAGGCAGGAGGCAGAGGCAGGAGGTTACACAGTGGGTTCAAGGCTGGCTCAGCCTATATAGCAAGACTTTATCTCTAACAAAACAAAACAAAACAAAACAAAACAAAACAAAACAAAATACTTTGAGAAGACCCCAGAATAGGAAATGGACTCCATTATTTAAGAGCTGAATCTCAAAAGATGTCTCCTGTTGCTTTCAATTTTCAAAGAATTCATCTAAATTTAGTTTTAAATTAGAGAAGGCTATCATTTGTGCAGAGTTTTATACTCTTCAATATTTTTACAAGGAATACAAGTAGTCAGAAAATCTCATTTTTCCTTCTCTTAGTCCTAATAGTATCAGACATAGCTGCTTTTTGGTTTGGTTTTGTTCTGTTCTGTTTTTGCAGGGTTGCAGATGCAATACCACGGCCTCTCAGGCATGAGGCGAGTGCTCTACTGCTGAGCCACACGCCCACTCCAACAGCTCCTTCTACTAATGTGGATTCTGTTCCTATAACAGAGATCCTTGCACAGAAGTCGGGGGACACGTACATGATGTCAGGGTTGTTTGCAGTAGTGACTAGCACGTAGAGCTCAAACGCTATTTCCAGAAGATTTGTGAAGTAAGGAGCTCCTTCCACTGTTTTCAGCCTCCTAAACAGGAACCAAAAGCACAAAGTGAAAATCACACCCACTTTGCACATCTCTAGGACACTTCTGGAGTAGGGAACAAGGAAGACAGTGCCTGGTGGCAGAGTCTGCAGGCCATAGCTTAATACAAATATGGAGGATTCTTAGGCAGAATCCTGCAGGGAGATGGGCTCACCTGTCCCCAAAAAGCTTCAAGGCCATTAGGGAGAACATGAGCACACTGAACAGGAACAGGAGGAAGACATAAAGGATGTCCGGCAGAGTGTTCCGGATGCTTCGGAAAGCCCTTCGGATCTAGGGGGACAAAATTTCATTTCATTTATGAAAAGCCAGTTAACTTTCTGTAAAAACCAAAAGACCAAACCACTGCACATCCTAAATCATATCTTTACCTGACGACTTTCAGGAAAGTTAATGAGGAAGACCGGCCTCAAGGCCCTTGTCCATCTAACACTGTGGATGCGCACGGCTTCCAGTGACCCGTATATAATGAGGTCAATCAGGGTCACCTGTAGGAGACACAGACGTCAGAACCATGCTACCAAAGGACAAGGAGTAATGAGGTGGATGCACTCTCACCTAGCTAGCAAGGAATCAGAGAGTCACAGAAAACAGCAAGCCTCAGAAGTAGCCTAGTTTTAACTTTTGTGGTACACCATTAACCATAGCTAGCATGTGCATCATCCAGTCCAATAGGTATCCTCTGGAGCCACTTCACTTTAGCTTCGGCACACCGCCGTTCCTGGTTGGGAGAACCTGAGGCAGAGGGTAACCACATGGCCTCTCATCACAGAGCTGGGAGGCGGCAGAACTGGGGCCAGAAGCCAGGTCGCAGGCGCCCACACCCCCCCTGCTCATCACACTGCTACTCCTGGTCACGCTGCTGCATCCTACTAAGCTTTCCTCCCCTTTGACATGTAAAAGAAAGGCCTTCTAGCAAGGAACAAAGATAAACGCATCTGGAATACAGAAACTTTTATTAACTTCAGGTTTGTAGGCAAAAGATTCATGTGAGGTTGGGACCAAAGAAGATCCCAGCGGCGATGACGAACCTTTAGAGCTTTCAGTGATAATGAACAGCCCACCAGCATGCATGCCATAGATTCCCCACAACTGGTCTAGTGTATCTTGAAAATCTTTAAGTAAAAAAGAATAATCTGCCCACATCAAACACCCTGCATGAGTGATGCAGGATGCACCCTCTGTTTGGCACATACTGTATCCATCTAGATTTTTCTGTGAATACCAACTCGAATTCAATGGTTGGGTTCAGTGTTCACTTTCTGGGGAAATTTTATTTGGTTCATGACCATTCAGTTTACAGCCAGAGCCCTGGGGAAAAAAAATTAAGTTTTTAGGGCCAGAGAGATAACTCAGTGGTCTAAGTATCTGCCTGACAAGCGCAAGGACCCAGGTTTGATTCCTGGTACTGCATGTCATGCTGGCCAGGCCCCAATTGTGCTAAGCCAGCCACTGAGGCCAGCCGTGGCAGCGTACGCCTGTAATCCCAGCTCTGGGAAGGCCAAAATAGGAGGATCACTATGAGTTCGAGCTGTGCAGTGAGACCCTGTACCAAATACATAAAATTACAAAGAAAAAAAAACAAGCTTGTAAACCAATGTACCACTGTATATAGAACATTCTTTCTTTCTTCTGTCTGTTTTGTTGTTGTCATTTGCAGTGCTGCAGAGCAAAACCAGCACTCCATGCACACTAGGGAAGCGAGGGCTGTACCCCTGAGCTGCACCCCCAGGGCCACTATTTCTTTTTAACCAAACTGTGATCCAACTGTACTGCCCTCTGCTTAATTGCTGATAAGCATCTCTCCTGGATTATAGACACATCCAGTAAGGGGCTGCATGGACATGTCACACTATACTCCATATTTTCCTATTGTAAGGAGGATCCCTATGGTCAGGGAATGGAGTTGTTCCCAATTTCTCAATATCATGTACAGCTCACCCACCACCAACTTTGTGGCTAAATCTTAAAATGTGTCTTTCTTTCTTTCTTAAAAAATAAACTCCCAGGAGTGGAAGTCCAGAGTGAAGTATATGCACACGTAAGTGCATAGTTCTGAGAGGAACTGCCCATGACACATGCACAGTGGTGCAAGTTTATAATCCTAGCCCTCTGGGAGGCTGAGGCAGAGGATCAAGTGTTCAAGCCCAGCCTGTACACCTTCCTAAGACTGTCTGAGCTATAAAAACCAAAAAGGACTGAGGATGTAGCTGAGTGCATAGGTCCTGGATTCAGTCCCCAGTACTACAGATGGGTAGATGGAAGGAAGTAGAAGAAAGGGAAGGGAAAGGGCCACCAAAAGCCTTCTAGAAAGATGGCTCATTTCTCTTTCTAGTAAGGTACTAAGTCTGCTTTTCTTCAGTCTTGCTGACATCTTCTTATGGCAAATATGTGGTATTGTATTGTATTGTATTGTATTGTATTGTATTGTATTGTTTGTTTATTTATTCATTTATTTATTTATTTATGGTACCAGGGATTGAATTAAGGACCTTGCACTTACCATGCAAGCACTTATTCCACTGAGCTATCTCCCCAGCCCCTGTATTGTTTTGATCTATATTGTTTAATAACTTTGGTTAAGCATCTTTCATGTTAGCCATTTCACAGATTTCTTCTTTTATGAGTTGGCTTCCCACTTCTCGGCTCATTTTCCTATTAGATCATCTACCTTTTCTTTTTCACTAGTTTGGAAGCATTAAAATGTCTACACTGTCACTTTTTGCCATATTTGTCCTTGGACTTGAGGCCTGCTTGCAATGTCCCCTCCTTCCTGGGTTTGCTGCAGCAGGGTGTTGCTTTAACAAAAACAAACCTATCAGTCCTTCTTCCCCCTGCTTTCTGCCTTTGTTCTTAAGGGTCCCCACACACGGCAGTGCGCGCTTACCATGATGGTTACCACGATGCAGATGTTCTTCGTGTCCTTCCAGAAAACCATCTGAGGAGTGACTTTCGCAAAGTGCACCAGCCTTGCAGAGAACACAGCCAGGCAGAGCACTTCCACTAGGGCTGTGGCCTGCAAGGAAAGGACAGCACTGAGCACAGGCTTCTGTCACCGGATGGCGACGCAGTCATCCCTTCACGCCACGCTCCTACTGCCACCTGCCTTTCCTGCCTGGTTCCTGCCAAGAATTAGCCAGGTTCTTCAATTTCTTTATCCTTCCCAGCTTCCATGAATTGAATAAACTTTTATTCTTCATAAGCTACCCTGTCATCAGTATTTTGTTACCGCAACAGAAAATGGACTATGACATCCCCAAAAGCATGTTTGAAAATGGGAGGGGGATCATTCTTTAAATATCACAGCCAGTGCAGCCTAAACTTGGCTGGAGAGCGAAGGGTGGGGGTCACTGAGACCCATGTAAGTCCTGGCCAGTTCCTTCCCCAGGCACAGGGTCCCAGCCCCAAACTCCCTGCAGCCAACTGTGCCCCATGACTGTGGACTATGATGTCCCCGTGATCACCACGACAATCTAGGTGCACTCCCTAGGGACAGCACGTTTCTGTACCAATAGGAAGGAGATGGCAGCAGTGCTGGAAGAGATAGGGAAAGGGCAGCTTGGCATAAGCCCCAAGAGGGGAAGGTCGGGGCTGAGCCTGGAGGGAAGAGACTCTCTGGGGACAGGAAGGAGGGGTGTTGTGTCATGAAAGCTGCAGGTGACACAACAGTCTTTTAGCCTCCACCCTATGGGTCGGGAATGCAGGCCCTTGCAAAGCTTCTAGCTCTTGGCCTGTCCAGCTGTGCAGGGCTTGCAGGCTTGGGGCAATTCCAACACCCTGCTGCTCATGGCGAGACTCCTGTGGAGATGCTGGAACGAGGCCACAGGCATCCCCACCCATGACACATTTGACTCGGAGACTGCAGCAGGAACACCGTGGCTAAAGAAGCACCAGAAGCTGCTTGTGATCAATAACCCACAGGAAAGGCAAGTGTCTGAGAAGACCACCCTGTGGAATCTCGCCTGGCTGGGCTGGGTGAGTGTAGGGAGGGACAGGTGACATTCAGACTGGGCCTGTGGAGCACGTCTGTGCCTCTGCAGATGCTGTGCTCATAAGGAGGCACTAGGCTGGACACCTTCTATCCAAAGAGTCCGTGCCCTGCAGAATCTGTACCACATGGAAGTCTGGGGGCACTGCTTGGGCAGCCTCCCATGACCCACGTTTCCAGAGTTTACCCCTTTGTGACACAAAATATGAATTGTCCGATGCCATAAACTGGATAGTCTATAAACAACAAACAGATATGTGTTGAATTCCGCCAATTCTGGAGGCTGATAGCCAAGATCAAGGTGCTGGGAGACTTTATTTCTGCTCAGAATGCACTTCCTGGAGGCCACCAGACAGCCTTCTTTTTGTGGAGTCCACACATGAGAGAAGACAAGGGACACAAAGGACTGGGGTTCTGATCCTATTCATGAAAACTCCACTCTCGCGACTTAATCGCCCTGAAGGCTCTGCCTCTAACGGCCATCACACTGTGGGTGAGGTTTCTACCAATGAGTGGGCTGGACAGGAGCATGAAGACTCTGCGGGTAGCACTATTTTGAGGGCGCAGGCCGTAGAAGAGAGACGGTGGCCAAATTTGACTTATAGTACAGTTTTCTGACCTGGCTGTAAGCACTGGAGTTTTGGGGGTCATTTGTTATGCAGCCATGGATAGCTGAGACATGAAAGAATAAAGAAGAGGCCATGTGGTTCCCTTGCTCAGACTATCTCTACCCAACTGCCACGTGACCTTGAGCAAACTAGACAGAACTAGAGCTCCACTAACTCATCTGTTGAAAAGGGGGATGATAATAGACTTTTCAGATAAAAGAGGGATGATGCAACTTCAAAGGGTACTATGAGGCTTAGGGAGGATACAGAGGAACTTGTCTGAGCACCCAGCAGACAGTAAGGACAGGGCAAACGATAGCCATGAAGACAGGTGTGCTACCTGTCAAGTAGCAACATGAGCAGGTCATGTCATTGGTTTGTCATTTAGACCCACTGAATTAGCTGGTTAAATTGATGAATATATCAATACTCAAACCCCCTCTAATCCCCTAGGAATCACCAGGAAATAATGTTTCTGACTGGAAAGAAAGCTTAAAATGTGGCAAGTGTGTCTCACCTCTCACACTTTGTGACGGCAGTGGCAAATCTGTGGCACACCCCCTCCTGCAAGCTGTATCATTGAGAACTCTAAAAGGTTCAGCACACTGCTCTATGGTGACATTATCAATTTGACATCAACTACCTATGCTCCTAGGACAGGCTTTGCACATGCTTTCTACCTGATTTTTCTTGGGTGAACAGGAGACAAGGAACTTCCATTGTCCTTAAAATACCTGCTAACTGAAGCATCAGCCAACAGGCAGGCTGAGTTCTTCAAAAACCCAGTAAGAACAATAAAAAGAAATTCTTTTGTTGAAATCTGAGGAAAACAAGGGCCCCAGTCAGTCTGTGAGACAACCCGGCCAACGTCTCATGCTCTCAGGCTCACCACAAAGGGCAACGGGAACAGCGCGGGCTCCTCAAACAGGGCCAGAGAAAGGTCCACACAGATGAAGAAGTACGTGGCCACTCGCGTGGTCCAGTGGTTGTAAAGACAGTAAAGCCTGGAGACGAAAGAATAAAGAGGTCACAACTGCAGGCCAGGAGCACCCAAACTTCTCCCTAAGGACAAACAAGAGGGAAAGAGGAAAAGAGGGGAATTCAAACGTGTCATGCACGCACACCAGTGCCCCATAGAGCATGTAAGCGTTATGTACTGAAAATTGTACTAATAGAAGTCAAAAAGAGAAGGAGGAACAGGGGGTGCAGCTCAGTGCTAAGAACACTTGCATAGTATGTGCAGGGCCCTGGCTTTGAGTCCCAGGGCCACAAAAGCCAAACAAACAAACAAACAAACAAACACCTAGCATAGGTACAATAAAGAAGCTATGGCTTATCCACATCTCCTTTAAGTTCCAGGGAGCAGGGCCAGGGTGGAAGTGAGCTCATACTATAGAACATGAGCAGGAAAAATGTATGTTGACATCTCAAAGCACATTTTCTTAGTCTCAGACTAAGATGGGCTCCTTTTTCATAGGATTTGGGGGACAGAGAATACTCTTTAGACTCAGCCAATGACTGATGTGGGATGAAGTCAGTTAAAGTGACCTGACGTTATGTGGCACGGTAACCGATGGTGATTTGACAACATGCATTAACCCATGTTACCAGGGTAGACCCCAAACAGACTGGGGGTCATGGGGTTCTTTTTCCTGGGGTGGGGACTGTCCCCACACTGCCTGGCAGCATCCAGGGAGGGACTGGATGTTCACTGCTTTTGGAGATGCCGCACTGACCCCTGATAATAAAAATGTTTTCTCTCCCTCATTCTAGACCAGATGCTGGTCTCAGTGCAATCCTTAAGCGGTGAAAGACGAAAATGTGGCTTCCTACAGAAAGAAAGAACTTGTGGATTGCACCAAAAGAGCCTGACTGGGAAAGTAAGAGGCTTTGTTTTCACTTAGGGTGACTGTGAGAAGACGGCGCTCGCTTGGAAGCAAAGCAGTGTTGTCCTGAGCCCAAGTGCCCTAGCTCCGCCCCACGTCCCACGTAGTGTGCTTCTCGCTCCTCCACATGAACGCACCCGGCTCCTGGAACTCAACAGAAAGCACCAGATTTCATCCAAATGTGCTGTGCCCTTGATCTGTCTCAAATATCTGTGGAAGCAACATCTTGAGTGTTGGTTCAACTTCAAGAATACTAGGTTCCAGAGGACAGGTGGCTCCCGTGACAGTTTTGTATCTTAATTACCTGATCGCCTGAGGGGACGTTTGGAAGGGCACATTTCTGTTGTACTGGGCATCGGAAACATAGGCGGCTGCCAGGAGAAGGTTCTGTTCCCCATGGGGAGGAAATAAAAGAGAAAACAGTCAGGGTAGAAAGGGCACTTTCTTTTCCCTGTGAGCAGGGTAGAAGGGCCCCAGCCTCCACCCTCCAATCCACCCCCATCCCTGCACCTGCCCCAGTCCCGCTGTCCCCACAGGGGATGGTTCAGAGTGCACACTTCCCTGTGTCAGCTAGATGCCAGGGACTCCCAGCGGGCTGGGCTAGCAAGCTGCACTTGCCCAAATACTTGCTCAAATACAGGCTCTCAGGGGGGCAAAGGAAAAAAAAAAGCAAGTAAAGAGCACACCACATACATGTGCATAAGGGCATGCTTTTATACACATGTAGAGGATTGTGGCAGTGCACATGTAAGCTCTCACGAGCTTAATTCGATAATTCTCGGGTAGATGCTGCAGTCATGTGCAGCACCCAATTTGGAGCTCTTGAGTGGAAGGATGGCTTTGCCAGACACTTGTGTTTGTGAATCGAGCGAAGGTTCCTGGCCAGAGGCGTCCGCGAACTGAGGCATTGCTGCACCGTACGCACACACGCAAAGGCGCACACGCATGTGACGTGAAAGGCACTTGGTAGGCCACTGAGAGGATTTTCAAGTGAGCTATTACCTTGATAATTTCATAAGGTATGATTCTATATTTATGTCTCTTTTTTTTGTTTCTTGACTTTTTTATTTTTTTCATAATTTTATTGAGAAACAAATAGCAATGAGACAGTTTCAAAGCAAATTGGTAGGACAGTTTCAATAATTAACACATTGCATTCATTCTTCCTAGTGGTTAATTGCTGTGCAAGATGCGGACATGATATTATATTTACAAACACCAGTAGAACAAATCCCTCTATTCATTAAGAGAATGTAACTGTATATCTATC
>NW_004524628.1:3260290-3264644 GCF_000260255.1 Octodon degus
TTCACAGGTATCAGTATATATAGTTAGTCAGGGTGAGAATCTTTCCAATTAACTGCTAGATTCAAAAATCTTCTGGAGATTCTCAAGATCATTGCCTTGCCCATCTTCTATATATAACTGTATGGCTTGACATTGTCATGTTTCCTAACTCTTCTCCTTTCCCTCTCTTGATTAGTTGGTCCTTGAATTCCTGCTTTTCTTTTACTTGTATTATATCTTTCTATTTGTATTTCTTCTTTTGAGTTCTTATACTAGGGAGACTATATGATATTTACACATGTGTGTCTGGTTTATTTCACTTACGAGTATATGTTCAAGTGGCATCCACTTCAATATAAAGGCTTCAAGTTTATCATTCTTTATTTATTTTTTTGTCCTTCAAGTTTTTATTGAAGTGCAATGATCCAGGATGAATTTTAGATCTTGTTAAAAGCGGCCACATCCATGGACTGCACATAGTCCTTTATGTCTCATTTTAAAACAATAAAATTAGGGCTGGAGATCTAGCTTTCTAGTAGAGCAAGCCCAGTGCCCTAGGGTCCATTGCAGTCACCACAAATAATGAGAATAAAATAATGTTTTCCCATAATTCATAACTTATACTTTTCATTCAATATAGTTTGGATTTTTTTCCAAGACCAAATATATAAACCTAATCTTCCTGAAGGAGTTAAAGACTTCATTTTGCCCTCATCCACATACACCCATGCTTACAGCAGCACAATTCATGATAGCTAAATCTTGGAAACAGCCTATTTGTCCATCAGCTGATAAACAGATAAAGAAAATGTGGGTTTTTTATGCACAGTGGAGTACTACTCTGCCATCCAGAAGCATAAACTTGAGGCATCTGTAGGAAAATCAATTCACCTTAAGACCATAGTGCCAAGCGAAATAAACCAAACCCACAAGCTTCAATATCACTCAGTCTTTTTTTATATGAGAAATCCAAAGTATAAATAAAAAGTAGAACAAAAGATGGCTAATAGGAAATAAGGAGTTAAGGGGCCAGCCAATAGCTCAGCGGACTAAAGTGCTTGCTTAGGCAGATCAGATGCAGCAGCCAGGTTCGATTCCCAGTGTGCGGTGCCAGCCCTGCCCCTGGGGCACATTGAGAGGGCAACTGAGACAGGGCGTGGTGGCCCTTGCCTGTAATCCCAGCTCTTGGGAGGCTGAACACAGGCAGATCACTATGTGTCCGATCTATGTAGTGAGACCCTGTAGACCCTGTACTAAAATAAATATATAAATAAATAAATAAATAAATAGGAAATAGACAGTTAGATCTTTCTCAAAGCGGAAGGGGATCTAGAGCTGAAGAAAGGAGAAGAAAAAGGGATAAAAAGGAATTTAGATGTGTTACACAGTCATACCTCCTCCACACAAGGAATATAAACATTCCCACTGCAAACACATACTAAGAAGAAAACAATTACATGTAAGAAAAATGTATAGATATATCCTGGTGTTATTAAGATGCTATAATCTATATAGCTTCACTTTTTCTCTATTTCAACTATAAGTACTTATTTCTATTTCAAACAGACACATCGATGTACATCTGTGAGACGTGTGATAGGAAAGAAAATGCAAAACTTCTCAATGAAAGGAATATGCGGTTTTTTCTCTTTTAACTCGAATGACCAAACCGCCTCTCCCAAAGTTATCCCTTCCCTGTTCTTCGCATGTGCTCTGTTCCCACCACCAGTGACCGGCTTTCAAGGGTGGCCAACACCCCACCAGCCCACGGGCTTCCAGCGCTGCTGAGTCTTTGTGTAAAGACTCACGTTCCTGATTTTGCACAAACAAGAGAAAGAGTGTTCACACACTGACCAGCTCTGCACGCCTTGCTAAATTCTTCAGAAAGACCAGCAGCCTCACAACTGAGCCTATGAGCTGAGCTACAGGACACAGACACCTGCCTGCCTATCTTTGATGGGAATCTCATATTGGTCAGGCAATTCATTTAAAATAAACAAACAAAAAAAGCAGCTGTGTAAGCATATCTGAAATTGCTATCATTTATCAGTTGGTCAGAATAGCTCTGTAAATATTTCATAGGTGTACAGTGAAGCCTCTTAAGGTGCCAGAATTCATTTTAGAAAATTAGTGCAATGCTTTATTTATTTGATATTTACTATCATAGAATGGTTAATATTCTACAAGTTATATTCATTTAGATCATTTTTTCATATGTACTGTACAAAAAGCAAATCACATCTTGTTATATGCCAACTGCATAGTCTCAGTAAGAGAAATCCAGAATTACTACAAATAAATTAGTGACTCTTTTTAATAAAAAAATATAAAATGCATGACATACTCAGAGCAGTCAAAAGATTCCAAACTTTATTCAGATGGTCCCCAACTGTTCAGTGCACAATTTTTCAACTTCATGGTGATACAAAAACAATAAACATTAAATAATAGCTTTATTTCAAATTTTAAATGTTGGCCTGTCCCTCTGCCACCATAGTCCCTTCCTATGCTGGGCAGTGGCAGTGCAGTCACAGCTACTTGTCAGCCAATGAATTATTCAATGCTTTGTTATGAAACACTGTTTTATCCAGTTTTGCCCGGATGTAGTCTAATGTACGGGTGTTAAGCACATGTTAAGGTAGGCTGGGCTAAGCCACGATGATTAGTAGACTAAGTGCATGAAGTTCAAGATAAATTCATCTTGAATTTAATGCCATTTTCAACTCACACTGGACTTATCATACATAACCCCATGATAAGTCAAGGAGTATCTGTATTTAATTTTCTTTTTAAAAAATATTTTTTATTTTATGGAAAAATGGTAAAACAAAGTTTCATAACAAGTTGTGATCTTTAAAGTAGTTGTTTGGGGTGCAAGATATAAAGATTTTTCTGATTGTTATTAGTACAAACCTTCTTTCTTAATGAACAGAAAACTAACAATATAACTGACTTGCATTTTTCCCTTTTCCCTACTGTCCTTTTCCTTTTCCCCATCCGAGTTCCTTTTTCCTTTTGAACAATTTCTTCCCATTTCACAATATCTAGTGTACATTTTACAACTTATTTACTCTTTCAGTTTTCTACACCAGGGAAACAATACGATGTTTATACACGTGAGTCTGATTGATTTCACTTAAGAGTATGGTCTCAAGTTGCATCCATTTACCCAGAAAAGTCTTAAGTTTATCATTCTTTATGGCTAAATAATACTTCATTGTATAAAAAGACCACATTTTTTCTTTCTCCATTCCTCAGTTGATGGGCATTTAGGTGGTTCCCACGATATAGCTATTACAAATTGTGCTGCTATAAACATGGGTGCACAAATATCACTGTGGTATGATGTTTCTGATTTTTCTGGGAAGATACCCAGAAGAGAAAATAGCTGAGTGGAATGGGACCTCTAATTCTAGTTTTTCTGAGGAATCTCCTCACTGATTCCCACAGTGATTGTACCAATCTGTGTTCTCACAAACAGTGGAGAAGGGTTCCTTTTTCCCCAAAGACCCCATCCTAGTATTTGTAATTGATTGATTTCTTGATATTAGTCATTCCTTCTAAGGTAAGGTGGAATCTCAGTGTCATTTTAATTTGCATCTTTTGAACGACCAGTGATGGTGAACATTTTTTCATGTATTTATTTGCCATTTGTAGTTCTTCACCTGAGAAATGTGTATTCTCCTCAGATACTCATTTTGCAATTGGATTTTTGAATTTGGAGGGTTTGTGTTTTTTTCAATTTTTAAAAATATGTTTGTTACAGTTTTTGTCTAGTTGTCCCTCCAAAGCCTCATGCAGTCATGGGGAGGCTTCTGGAGTTTGTGATTGGTTATTGTGGGTGTGGATGCTGCACCTGCCCTGGGGCAAGTAATTTGAATTACAATGTAAGGAGGGAAGAGAGGCTAGCTAGCAGCCTGAGCTGCTGCCACTCCCTTTGCTCTCTGCTCTATGCCTCCGTGGTGAAAGGTTGCTGTCTGCCATGTGCCACTCTACCTTGGAGCCAGCTGAGTATGGACTGAAACCTCAGGTAACTGTGAGCTACATAAACTTTTCCTTCCTTATATTTGGGTGTTGGGTATTTGTCCCAGCGATGAGAGAACAGTAACTGAGACAATGTTCTAGATAGAAGTCCTAAAATTCAATTCATACCAGAAGAGACGTAGAATAGCAAAAGGGATCCCAGGCAACAAAGGCAAAGTAGGAGGCATCACCATCCCTGACTTAAAAGTATACTACAAAGCTACTGTGATAAAAATCAGCACAGGCTGGTGAGATGGCTCAGTGGTCTAAAGCACCTACTAAGAACAAGCTAAGCTAAGCAAAGCACAGGGACCACGGTTCAATCCCCCAGCACCACATGCCAGCCAGCCCC
>NW_004524628.1:3265082-3282358 GCF_000260255.1 Octodon degus
GGAAGAAGAAGAAGAAGAAGAAGAAGAAGAAGAAGAAGAAGAAGAAGAAGAAGAAGAAGAAGAAGAAGAAGAAGAAGAAGAAAATTGAGGTCCAGTGGACTAGATTAGAAGATGAAGACACAACTATAAACACACTTAGCTACCTTATCTTTGCAAAGGGCCAAAATATATTCACTGAAAGAAAGACAAGCCTGTCTTAGTTACTTTTCTCTCCTCGCTGGGACAAAACACTTGATGCCCAAAATTAAGGAAAGAAAGGTTTACTTAGCTCACAGTTTGTAGAGGTTTCAGTCCTCACTCCACTGGCTTCAAGGCAGGGCAGCACTGCACAGGGGCAACAGTTCATGGAGATGGAAGACAGCAAAAGCAACCAGAGCAAAGGGGGAGAGGGCAACCTCTTCTCCTCCCTTATACTGTAAGCGGTCTCCCCCCACCAGGGCAGGCATAGCACTCACATCATCTCCCTGCCCTCATCTTGCATAGGATGAGGATGTTTTCAAAGGACCTTGGCCTTCTGCTGAGTCACTTAAGCTCCTAAATGTCTCAAACTGACACAATGTATCAACATTACAACCTCTTTACTAAATAGTATGAGGGCAAACTAGTTTTCTACATGCCAAAGACTAAAACTAGACCCATGTCTATCACCATGTACTAAGCTAAAATGTATCAAAGATCTAAATACTAAAACAGAAACACTCAATGTACTGGAAGAGAAAATAGATAGAAATCTTGAAGACATACAGGTAGGTGGAGAGTTCATGCCTGACTTGTCCATCACATTCAACAGCCAAAACCTAACAATCACCTAGATGTCCACAAGCAGATGAATGGATAGGCCAGCCATGATCCATCCACATAGGTGCATACTTCTGGGCAACAAAAAAGAATGAGCAACTGGTACCTGCTGCATGATAGGTGAATCTCAAGATATTGGAGCAGGAGGGAATGAAGCCAACCTCCTTCTACTAGAAGAATTACCGCCGAAGGAGTTTGTCCATATAGACTCCAGAAAATGAAAACTAATCTACAGGGACAGAAACCAGATCAGTGGTTATATGAGGACAGGGAAGGTGAGAACGGAGGTGGATGGGTACAAACACATAAGGAAAAGTTCAGATGTCATAGTGTGTGTTGTCCTTCTTGTGTTGTTAGTATCACAAATGTCTTCATGCTGCAGAGCTGATCAAAGTGTACACTTCAAACAAATGTAGTTCAGCAATATCAAATATAGCTTAACAAAACTATTAAAATTGCCCCAAAAGAATAATAAATGATGTGGAACAATAATTAGGAAGATAAATTAATTGCTGTCAGAAGATAGATAACAGTTTCTGAATCACACACATTCTCAGATCTGACTTTTACTATCTTTAGTACTGGGGATCAAGCCTAGAGCCTGGCTCATGCTAAGCTGAGTCATCCCAATCGCTGATGTGACAATTCTTAAAGGTAGGTTCCTAAAATGTAAGAAATACTATGTAGGTGTTTAACATTTAGCATACCTTTTTCTTTTACATATTTCAAAACATTTTAATAGAAAAACTATTAATATCAACTATTTTTCCAATGAATAGCCTTAGCATTGAAGATTTTCCTCTGGAGATAATTAGAAATCCATTTTATAAAGTGCCTGCAAACAGACACAGGGGCTGGGGGTTCGATCCCTGGGCCTCCCATGCTGCCCCCACCCCCTGGGACACCCTGAGACAGCAATTGAGATAGGATGTGGTGGCACGCACCTGTAATCCCAGCTCTTGGGAGACTGTAAACAGGCAGATCACTGTTAGCCCAATCTAGTAGTGAGACCCTGAACACTCTGTAGACCCTTCCTTAAAATACAAAAAGAAAGAAAGAAAGAAAGAAAGAAAGAAAGAGAAAGAAAGAAAGAAAGAAAGAAAGAAAGAAAGAAAGAAAGAAAGAAAGAAAGAAATGCATTTTAGAAAAAAGTATCTAGTCACCATAAGAGTAGGCTCCCAGAACAACTATATCACTGGGGGAGGTGGAGTCTGGAATCATAAAGTTCTAAGGTGATTCAAGTGTTTGTTTGTTTGTTTGCTTGCTTAATGTATTTGGTACAGGATCTCACTATGCAACTCAGACTCGTAGTGATGCTCCTGTTTTCAGCCTCCCCAGCACTGGGATAACAGGTATGTGCCACCACACCCAGACTCCATCGCTGGCTTGGTGCGCTCTGGGGGCGGGGCCTGCACGGCTTGTGCAGGTCATTCCAATGTTCAGTCAAGATTGAAAACCACTGGTCTAAGTACGGCCATTTTCCTACTGTTTCTCCTACTGTCTTCTATTCTCTGTGCATTACAAAACAGATTTCTCTTGACTTTCTTTCTCTTCTTGGAGTGGCAACACTTACTTTCCCCCCACCATCAAGATTTTGAAATACATTTAAGCTTTTCGTGTCTTCTCCACCCCTGTTGGCCCCCAGCGCTGCAACCTTCCATTCTGAGGAAATTGACCTCCTTAGAATTAAGAGAGGAGAGAGCACCAAAGGGACAGAAAGTCAATTTCAGAAGCTCTCAGTGCAGCCTTCCTTGTCATAGGAACAAATCAGTGTAAACCCCATGTATCTATAAGTCAGTCAACCCCGTGTATCTATAAGAAGTCAGTCAACCCCATGTATCTATAAGTCAGTCAACCCCGTGTATCCATGAGTCAGTCAACCCCATGTATCTATATGTCAGTCAACCCCGTGTATCCATAAGAGTCACAGGATGAAGTGAAGTTGTGGCTAGACTGCTTTGAAAACATGGCTGACATGTCTCTTACTTCTCAAGATGAGAAAATTAGCACATTGAGTCATATGATGAAGAGAATTTTGTTCCCACAATTTTAAGTTAAACTCTTCCCCACCCTGGCTTTCCTTCCCAATCCCGATGTTTCTCCCTCACTACCAGCGCCACTCCTTCTGCCCATCTCCCTCTGCCTCCCATGGGTTCATTCTGCACCCTGGGAGAGTAGAGTAAACCCTCACGTTCCACACAGGGCTGCCATTCAAAAGCTTCCTGTGTCTTCTCTTTTCCTCGTGACTCCTCTTTGCTCAGACAATCAAGAGTAAACCCGTCAGCATAGCGTTCTGGGGCTCTACAATCCCCTCTTCCCTTCTCCAGCTTTCTCCCTCCAAGGACGCTCTTCCCTGGCCCATACTGGTGGATTCCAATGCCAGGCACAGCAGCGCACACCTCTAATCCCAGCACTGAGAAGCCTGAAGCACAAGGATCACTGCAAGCTCAAGGGCACCCTGAGCCCCATTTTGAGACCCTGTCTCAAAAAACCAAAAACAAAACCAAAGAAGAAACAAAACAAAACTGGTAGATTCCATGTCCCCTGCTCCCCACAGCTTCCCCTCCATGTCTACTCTCGCACTTGCTCAAAACCAGCTGTCACCTTCCTCTGGAAGCCCACCTCATGCTGTACTTTCTCCAAGAAGACTGGTGGTCAAGGCACCTGACATTTCCACAGGGAAAGACTGGAGCTTTCACTGCGCCGTGTATTGTGGATATTCCACACAGAGACAGCAGCCAATGGTGAGAGGGGCACAGCTGTTCTGGCAAAGAAGGATGGCTAAAGGAGCAAGGATAATGAGGAATTAGTATGGATACCTCTTGACCTTCGACGTTGAAAGTTGAAACCAACAACCAAAAAGCCAAGTGCAGCCTAAAGATGTGTTTGGTTTGGCCCAGAGTATTGTGTGGAAGTTGGCTACTAAATCTATTTTTTTTTTTTAAACTGGAACTCACACAAAAATTTGAACTTATGGTTTCTATTTTAAAAACTGTAACATCTGGCAGTGGGAGACTTACATTACAGTAAATTTTTGCTACTCACTCTGACAGTCACCTGGGTAAACATTTTCCATTTTCCCATATTCTGTGGGTCAATTGAGCAGAGTTGGCCTGGACACCTTAGCTGATCCCTGTGGTGATCAGGGCTGGAGGGCCTGGGAGAGCCTTGCTCACGTATCTTTCCCATGTGCGCTCTGAGTCAAGGGTCGCCGCATCCCAAGAGCAGCAGAGCAAGCACGGACACGCAAGCACTTGTCACCCTTTGAACCACAACTGATGTCAAGAGCAAGTCTCAGGACCAAACTCAGATTCAAGGCTGGAGAAATGGACCCCAAGTCCTGCTACAATGAACTACAGTCACCATGCAACAGCGGCCTGTGTGCAGGACAAGGGGATGACTGGTGTAGCCAGTTTTGCCATCTGGGACTGCACAGGCGACACTTAACCAGCTGCAGATGGGTAGCTGTAGTCTTCTTTGGGTGGAGGACAAGCCCTCTAGGCGATGACCTGAATCTCACTGCCCTCTGCCACCAAATCGTTCATCTAGGCAAGTGGTTTTACGGTACACCTTGACCCCTGTGGCCACTTCAGCCTGGATCATCCAATCTCCTGGTGTTCTTGGGGAGCCCCTCCCCGCACCACGAGCAAGAAGAGCCCAAGGCCAGCCTGCCGCAACCCTTCTGGTTACTATTACTTTCCCCTGGTACTCCTACTTTGCCCAGCCAAAAGCTTCTTGAAAATCACTGTGAGGTCACACCAGGAGACCGAGAGCTCTAAGAATGCATTATCGAAGACCTCCACAAGGAAGTGTAGAAGCTCAGAAAGTATTAACGAGTGACCACAGAGAGTGTCAAAGAGAAACAGCACAGGGCGTGGGATCTCAGTGCTGCCACTGGAGGCACTTTTGACTCCCCCAGTAGTCCTAAAATTACTGTGGCCTCGGCCACACCTAGACAATAAACTGAGAATCACAGAGCAAGGGGCTGGACCAGGAATATTCCTAAAAGTTTCCCCACTAATTCTAACCCACAATAAAGTGAGAATCGCTAGCATTTGGGTCATTACTGTTTCAAAAGTATAAGCAGACAGATTCAAAAAGATGGATTTGCCAGCTTAGCAGCTGCCAAAAGAAACTCCAAGTGGGAAAGAATTCTTAAAAATTCCTTGAAAAGGGGCTGGTGAGATGGCTCAGTGGTCTAAAGCACCTACTTAGAACAAGCCTAGCAATGCACAGGGACCGCGGTTCAATCCCCCAGCACCACATGCCAGCCAGCCCCGCCCTCCGGTGGGCTGAGCTGGCCACACACACACACACACACACACACACAAATAAATAAATTTTTTTAAAAAATTCCTTGAAAAAAGAAGGTACTGGGCAGGGGAGATAGTTCAGTGACTTAAGCGCCTGCCTTCAAGCACAAGATCTTGGGTTCAATCCCCAGTACCACAAAGAAGGTGCTAGTGCACTTCAGGTGGCTAGATTATCTCTAGTTCCTTGACTCAAAGATAACTTTAAAAAAAAAAATTGATTGGTACAGGGTCTTACTACGCAGCTCAGACTCATAGTGATCCTCATATCTCAGCCTCCCCAGTGCTGGGATTACAGGCAAGTACCACCTCAGTCAATTGGGCTAGTGATCTGCTGAGATCTAACGAGATGCTGTCTCTGACTGAATCATTACTGTCATCTCAGCAAAAGGCATTCTGCTGAGGATTATCTGTTGGTACCAGGCTCACCAATTTTACTCTTTTTAAAAAATCGTATGGAGAAAAAGGTAAAACAAAACTTCATAACAAAATAACAGGAGAATAACAACAGCTAATACATTAAACGTTATCTTTAAAGTAGTTGCTCAGGGTACAGAATATGGGCATAAAATTTCTCTAATTGATATCAGCACAAACCTTCCTCTTTTTTTTGCGGAACTAGGGATTGAACTCAGTCCCTTGCACCCTTGCACTTGCCAGGGAAGCGCTTAGTCCACTGAGCCATCTCCCCGGCCCAACCTTCCTTTTTAATGAACTAAGAGACACTAATAACATAACTACCTGACTTGCATTTTTTTCTCTTTTCCTTGTTATCTTTTCCACTTTCATCCCATCCTAGTTCCTTTTTCTTTTGAACAATTTCTTCCCATTTCACAATATCTAGTGTACATCTTAGACTTTATTTATTCTTTCAGTTTCTCACACCAGGGAGACAATATGATGTTTACACATGTGAGTCTGATTGATTTCACCTCATGTATGGTTTCGAATTGTATCCATTTGCCTATTTTTATGTCTGCTTCCCTGAGAAGGCCTTTGGAAGATACTGAGCTATAAAAGACCTGACTCCTGGAGATGCCATAAGCAAAAGAAACCAACCAGAGTTCTCGACTGCTGTGTGTCCTTCCATTTCTTGAGGTCTCAAATTACTATTATTACTGCATTCTTCTTTTATTTAGACAAAAAGGTATAAAGTACATGGAAGGAGGTCATCAATATTCTCAGATGAAAATTACTTCCTTCCCACTGAAGATTCATTATTATGGGAAGACAGGCTGGCTTGGGACACGGCTGGGACTTCCTCCTCCTTCTTGGCCTGCTCTCATGAGAGTCCTGGGGCAAGGCACCATCCACCTGCTGGAAGCAGCCACACTTCTGCGGGAGACCCACAGGCCGGAGAAGAAGCCCAGCACACCAGGTAGGGCTCTAAAGCCCCGCTTGTTGCCCTGTGGGCCTCTCCAGCAGGTTCCAGGGGCCATTGCTAGGTGCCCAAGCATGGTGAACTTGAAGCAGGAGATGTGCGAACGGCAACGCCGCTGGGCAACTGGGTGTGACCCGTCAATCACAGAGATTCAGGGCACGTGCACAATACAGCTTCTGAGCCCTGCACCAGTACCAAGCGGAAAGTGGCATCTTCAGTCCTTCTGTCACAAAATCAACCCTGTTTTAAATGAGACTAGCTGGCCTTCACAGCAGAATGGGGCAGCAACCCTGCGAGCCTTTTCTCCACCCATCCTGCACTCTGCTGCTGGACTGTGCTTCTGTCTTAGTTACTCTTCTCTCCTTGCTGGGACAAATACCTGACACTCAAAATGAAAGAAGGAAAGGTTTACTGAGCTCACAGTTACTGGAGGTTTCAGTCCATATTCAGCTGGCTCCAAGGCAGAGCAGCACAAGGCAGATGGCAATCTTTCAGGGAGGTGGCAAAGAGCAAGAGCACAAGGGAGCAGTAGCAGCAGCTCCAGCAGCTGGCTTCTCTTCCCACCTTACATTATTACGCAGATTACCTGCCCCAGGGCAGGTGCAGCATCTACACCTACAATAATCAAACTCCAGAGGCCGCCCCAGGACTGCTTGAGGCATGGGGGACACCTAGACACAGACTATAACAGATTCTTTTCCTACTTTAACTGGCCCACACTCCGCAGAACTCTTCTCAGAGTACCTCTTCCTTCTTCCCTTGCCGGTAATACTTTTAATACCTTCAATAAATGTAAAATTTCTACGTTTTTCTGCTTGCCTCGTCCAAATCTTTGAAGAGGACAAGAAGAGCCTGGAAGGGCGCTGGGCAGCCCGGCATCCGTCAGCCACTCCCCTCTCCCCTGTGAGCTCTGTGTAGCCGAAGGACTCGCCCCGGACCAGCCGCTTCCCCAGACGTTCTGGCCGGCAGAGCCAAAGGGAGCGGAGCGACTCTGGAGCTCATCTGCTTGGAGCGGCGCGCAGGGGAAAGGCTGCCTCCGCGCTCTCCGGCCTCGTCCTGCAGCCCCTTCCCCGGCGGCTCAGCGCCGGGACCCCCTAATGTTTTCCCGTCGCCACGAAGCTCAGTGCGGGGCGCACAGGCCAGTAGACCCCGGCTGAGGTCGCGACTCACTTGGCGCCTGCGGCTCGGCCCTCCCCGCGCTTGGGACGTGGGCTTCGAGCTGGCCACGAGTGACAGCTCTCCAAGTGACCCCAAGGTGCAGGGCTGCGCCCCAGGAGCTGTGCGCCTTGCGACTAAGCAGCCAAATCCGAGAAAACCCGGGCTTCTCGCACCGCCTGCCCCTCCCCCCGCGGGACCCCAATTCCAGCAGCCGGCGCTGTCTTTGCGGGTTTGCGCTCTCCGGGGCGGGAGGCCCTGCGGGCGTCGCCCTCTTACCTCCCGGGTGGGCAGCTCCTCCGGGGGTTCAGGGCTCAGACGCTGCACCCCAGAGCTGAGCTGAACCCCGGGCATCGCGATGCGGCACGCAGGGCAGGGATGTGGGCGTCGCGGCGACCCGAACGGACTCTGTCCTTCCCGATCGCGGAGGCCCCCGCTGCGTTCCGCCTTCACGTGACCGTCTCAGGGCGGCGGCCAGCGCGACGGGTCCCCGGCTCAGGCCCCAACACGGGGGCGGGACGTGCGGACCGAGGCAGAGCTGGGCTGGCCTCAGGCTGCGCTGGGCCCCACCGTCGGAGAGCACCGGCTGTGTCCCGGAGCTGGCGGAGGGCGCCTTCCCTGAGCTGTCAGGGAGTAAAGGGGCTGCTTGAGGCGGGCGTCTGCGAATACTGGTTCCCTCCTGTGCTAGAGGAGTCGAGCAAGAACAGAGGATAGACCCTACGACCCACCCGAGAGGGCAGTGAAAGCCTACGGGAAGCGGGGCCCACCCTTCAGCCTTCTCCTAGGTCACCCTCAGTTCCAGCCTGGTCTGAAACTCAAGGTTTGCCAGAAATGCTCAATTTTCAAGAGAAAGCACAAATTTTCATGAGCCTATTCCAAATATTTTTAAACTATTGGTCATGAATTTAAAATATAATGATAAAAACTTGGGAGCCAATGCTTGCGTTTCCCATGCTGGCAAGGGCAAGTGATCCTGGGTTGGCACTAAATTCATTGACCTCGTCCTCAGGCAGGGGCTTTCTGGGGGGGCTGTGGCTGGCCTGGTCACCTAGCAAGGGGCAAGTCTTCCGCCCTGGTGGGTCCTTGGAACTCCACTCTAGGCACTGATGGCAGGCAAGGTAGGGTGCAAAGACCGTGCCTGGCTGAGGGTCCCCAAAATTCCCCTCCTCAACCCTGGGACTTTGAACCTACTACTTTGCATGCAAATGAGACTTTGCAACATAATTCAGGTTACTCAAATTAAAATAGGGCAACTTAAAATAGGGCACTCATCCTAGATTATCTAGGCTGGGTCCCAGGTCACAGGAGTGCTTGAAACCAGGGGAGGGAGTCAGGAGGTGAGGGATGAGAGGGATGAGTCCCCGTGGGACACTGTGTGCCTGGTTCCAACATTGCTGCCTCAGTTATTCCCAATTCTGCAAGGGGCTGGATTCTGCCACAACCTGAATGATCTTGAAAGCAATCTTCTTCCCAGAGCTCCAGGAAGGAACCGAGCTGCCGACACCTTCATTATAGCCCTGAGGGCGCCTTCCCTGAGCTGTCGGGGAGTAAAGGGGCTGCTTGAGGCGGGTGTGTGCGAATACTGGTTCCCTCCTGTCCTAGAGGAGTCGAGCAAGAACAGAGGATAGACCCTGAGCAGAGATTCCAACCCCGCCTTGTGGGCTCTTGGCATTTGGACTGTGAGATCATAAGTGCATGCTATTTTAATCTCCCAAATCTGTTATGCATCTATAGGCGCTTAAGGCACATGGCTGGCCTGCATTTCATCACGCAAATTGAGCTCCAGGCTCTTCAGTGCAACCGAAAGTAGCCTTTGCTTTATCTTCTTGCTGATCTCCGTATTTTCCATGAAACCAGAGGAACTTAGGTTCATCTAATTGCAGCTAGCGTTCTGCCCCTCTAGGTCACAAGCACTTGTTGAAGAACGGCAGGAGAGCTACTTCTGGTGGATTGCCAACTGGTGGTCAGCTTGCTACAGTAGCCAGGTGAGCTGAACTGGCATGTGATGGGCGTGGGAGGCTCCCCTGAGGATTGCCTCCATCCACAGCGTAAGAGGCAGAACTGGAGAAGCTGTAGAGAGGCTGTTAGGGAAGCTGCTTGGGAGCTGTGGGAGCTGCTGGTTCTCTTGGGCTGGTCTGCTGGGGGATCTTGTCATGCTGGCTTTCCTGGTGACCTCAGCTGTTCTCATCAGAGGAGAAGCTGGGGCCTTCATTGTCCCTGAGGATGGCTGTGGTTCATTTTGGGGGAGCTCTGGTCCTCATCTTGAGCATCGTTTCCTGGCTCTGCAGGGAAAGATGGTGCACTGTTCAGTCTCCTGGAGAAGCTTGTCAGGTTGGCTTTCCTAATGGGAACTCAGCTGTCCTTATTGCAGAGCTCGGGCCCTCACTGTGGCTGAGGACGGCTGTGGAGCTTTTCAGGGGAGCTCTGGTTCCTACTCTGAGCATCGCTTCCTGGCTCCAGTCAGACCCCCCAGCCTGCTAGCACAGATCCTTCACCCGGCACAGACTTTCTAGCTCCCACCACTGACCGTGGGCCTTCCCCGTGCAGATCTGTGAAGCGGGCCTGCATGAGACATTGTCATGGGCTCTAGGCCTCCAGCTGGACTTGTGGGAGGCATTTTTGGCTCTAGGTCTCCTAGACTCAACCAGGATGGCACTGTGGGATCTAGACCCTTAACTGGAGTCACCAGTCTTTAGTGTGTGAACAGATTTCCTGTACTCTATATATGAGTGTTTGGATAAGTCATTATAAAATAATCTTATAAAATGTGCCCCGTATTGTACTTTTCCCCTTGCAAAAAACCCCAAACTGGAATACTACTTCTTTGAAGCCGGGGTTCCTGCACAGAGCAGTCCTATAGCAGTGGAAATGGTGCAGCCAAATCCATACCAAAGAGCCAAAGATCTGTGTCTACAGATTTCTGTTCTTTCTTTCTTTCTTTTTCTTTTTTTCTTTTTTTTTTTTTTTTTTCTTTCAGTACTAGGGATTGAACTCAGAACCCTGTGCTTGCCAGGCAGGTGTTAATTCTACTGAGCTATCTCCCTAGCCCTATAGGTTTCTAAAATAATTAATTTTTTGCAACTATTATGCAGATTACATAAAGCTTTATATGTGTTTGTGCCAAAAGACAAGAGTTCTGTTTATGTCTTAAAGGCTACTTCATACAATTGTTTTGTGACAGGATCTTTTATACTGTTTTTTTTTTAACTTTTTCCTTTTTAAAAAATAAAATAAAAAGTAGTTCAAAAACTTGAAATGATACAGAATTTCACCACACAGAATGATAGGGATTCAACCACAGTTGTTATGGTGCATATTGTCATGTTTTATAAAATGTTAATGCTTAACTACACAGGTGTGCATCTGTGTGCAAGTGAAAGGACAGCCTGCCCTACTGCAGATCTGACCCACGGCCACATCCACCCCAGCCCTGGCATCCCAGACTTAGGTTAGGCCTGCGCCCCAGTTTGTCAAAGGAAGACAGTTTGGTCTAGGCCAGTCTTAGCAGGCCAATTTCTGTTGTTTTTCTTTCTTTCTTTCTTTCTTTCTTTCTTTCTTTCTTTCTTTCTTTTTTTCTTGGATACAGGGTCTCAGCTAATAAGGAGAGAGGTGTGGACAGGGCTGTGTGACCTTCAGGCTCAGAACTATGTCAGCGATGTGATACGGGACAGGGCGATTGGCAGGGATGACAGAAAACATCCTGTAAAATCCTGAATGCGTGTGGGGAGGCAGCACCCCACAAGGAGTCTAATCTCTCGCATGAGGTTGATAAAAGAATGTGTACATTCTATTTTTGATAAATTCATAGAATATTTTTCTGGAAGGGCACATAAGCTATCATCAGTGGTAACCCTTGAGCACACGGCAGGAGGGAAAACGTAAAGGGAGGGAACTTTTGCTTCTATTTTTGTGTTTGTTTATAAGATTCCATTTTAAACATGTCTAGATTCTTTGTGTTTCATGTAGTAAAATTAACAGGGACATAGGAATAAAATTACAGGTCAGTTTTGTCCTTTTCATGAAAAGACGCTTTCTGTGATGAGAGAAATAAACCAGAAAACAATGCCTGAGCGTGCCTGTTCCCAGGGGCATCTCTGCTGCTGGTGATGAAGAGGCAGGCTTGTGTGCGGAGCCTTTAGGGGCCCCGTGTCACAGAGCACAGCCCACAGCAGCCCTCTAGCTACCATTCTAGGCGGCTTGGGCTGCCATACCCGAGGGTCACGGGCAGGCAGCTTAAGCAGCAGAGAATTACTTCCGGCAATGGAGGCCCAGATGCTGGTAGAGCCACTCTCTCCAGTTTGTAGAAAGCATTCCTCCCCGTCTTCCTGCAGTCTCCCTGTGTGTGTCTGCCACCATTTCCTCCTCCTATAAAGGAAGTTGTATTAGATTATAGCTCACCCTAAGGACCCCAGTTTACTTCTATTACCTGTCCGCAAACACAGTCATATTCTGGGATACCGGGGGTTAGGACTTCAGTATATAAATTCTGGGGAGCACAGAATTCAGCCAATCACAGGTACTGATCATTTTCCCCACACCAGAGCCAAGGAAATAGAGGCTCGGAGAAGAGAATCAACCCACCTTAGGCTGCACAGTTGTTGGTGGCACTGGGATGACCAACCCGGACCTCCCAGCAAAGGGGTCATTTCCACTCTCCTCTGCAGCTGCGAGGGAGTTTCAACTGAGAATATGAGGAACATCCCTGCTGGCTGAGAATTCTGCCTAACTGTATTTGTTAACTGTACTCTAGAATCTAATGGGGTTTTGTGGAACTGTTTTCCCCCACTCAGCTGTGTTTGCTCAGCCCTTCCTTCTCAGGGAGGCACATTCTGCTCCACCCTCTGCCCCTCTTCACCCCAGCCCTGCCCTCTTTTTAAATTTTTTAGACAGGGTTTAACTATGTAGTCCAGGCTGGCTTTGAACTCACTATGTAGTATAAGCTGACCTTGAATTGTGGTAATCCTCCTGCCTCAGCCTCCTGAGTGGTTGGCTTAGAGGTGTGTACCCTCACTTCTGGCTCTAACCCTACCCTCTCACCCATCTCCTCCCTTTCATGGACCATATCACACACTCACTTTTCCTCTCTTGCATGGGCAGAATGTTATGGATTGTGTCTAGCTGTCCCCCCAAAAGTCTCATGCAGTCATTGGAGTGGCTTCTAGAGTTTGTGAATTAATTCATGATCCAATGCTGGGATTATGGGTGTGAGTGCTACACACCTCCCCAGGGTGGATAATCTGCATATAATATGGAGAAGGGAGAGAGACTTGCTAACGGCCACAGCTGCTGCCCCTCCCTTTGCTCTTTTCTGCCACCATGGACTCTACTGCCCTCTGCCGTGTGCCACCCTGCCTTGGCACCAGCTGAGTATGGACTGAAACCTCCACTAACTGTGAGCTAAATAAATTTTTTCCTTCCTTAATTTTGAGTATCTTGTCCCAGCAATGAGGGAAAAGTAACTGAGACATACATATTGTTTATTATCTGTCTCCAGCTGGTAGAACATAATCTCTACATCTGGGAAGATGTTATTTTACTATAGGTATTTTTCCCAGCACCTAAAAATGCTTTTCAATGATATTTGTTAAGTAGGCCTTTCTAGAAGGGACATGAGGTGGTTTCCATCAAAGCCTTGCAGTGACCCACAAAACAGAGGAAGTGTGAGTTTCTGGGCTATAGCAGCTTGGCAGGAGAATGTTCCTCCTGAGGGCTCCCTGTGCCCACAGGTGGGGTTTAGGGAAGAAGATTGGACCCTAGGGCACAATTGCTGACTTCCTGTTGGGCGGCAGAGTCTAGTCTAGTCCGAGGAGGTGGCCACGGGGTGTGACCTGGAGGCGCAGATCTCCGGCCCCCGCTGGTCCCTTCTGTCTCTTTCCTGACCATAATGACGTGAGCAGCTTTTCCTCCACCAGGGTCCACCACTGTGTATCCCACCTTGCAGCCAGCCAACCACTGGCTGTAAACATGAGCCACACTAAGCCTCCCTTCTTTCAGGTGGTAGCTGTAGGGTATTTGTCCAGCAAGGAGGAAAGTGACCAAGAAGACGGCAAGAAGTCATTGCTCTCAGGTCCCTCCTGCCCCCGCCCCAGCCCAGTGTGAGCTCCAGGGCCTTTTCTGCAGCAGACCAGCATGCTGAAGGTGTCTGTTACTTTTTATCATTGTTGGGACAAAATATTGACACCCAAAACTGAGAAAGACAGGTTTATTTAGCTCACAGTTAGTGAAAGTTTTATTCTATATTTTGTTGGCTCTAAGGCAGACAGCAGCAGTTTATGGGGGCAGAAAACAGCAGAGCAGAGGAGGAGCAGCGCCTGTGGTATCTGTCCAGCCTCTCCTCCTTCTATGCTGACTGTGAAGACCAGAGCTCTTCCAAGAGAGTGGCAGTGGCAGCCGTGATGCCGCGGCTCCTCCAATGAAGTGATGTGGCTGCAAAATGGCACGGCGAGGATTGGACTGCCTCCAGGAGGTGGTGCGCAGAGGCTTCTCTCAACCCCTTTACGTACCCTAGAAGTGCTGAGTCACTCTGGGGCATGGCTTCCAGCCCCAGGATGTGGAAAGGGATCCAGTCAAGCTTTTGACATCTCCAGTTGACACAGTGTGTCAACCACCACACTCTACCCCTTGTCAACTTGGCAACTATGTATATACTTTTTGGAACCAGTCTCTAAATATAAAGACCTGCTTATTAACAATTTACAAGTTGGACATTATAACACACAGCTTTAGGAGTCTTTAAGAATCACTATTAAGTCTATCAACATTATATGAGAAGCATAACATTTTGCCCAGCCTCCCAAAGATCCATGTACACCTCTTTATGTAAAAAGCACGTTAGTCTATCTGCAAGAGTTGTCAAAGTCCTAACAGTTTTAAAGCCTTTTTACCAAGATGTCACTGTATGTGAAGAAGGAAGTCCCTGCCCCTCCCAAAGCTGAAGCCAAAGTCAAAGTTTTAAAGGCCAAGAAGGCCATGCTGAAAGACATCCTCAGCCACAAAAAGAAGATACAAATGTCACCTGCCTTCTGCCATCCCAACACACTGCAGCTCTGGAGGCAGCCCAAATACCGTGGGAAGAGCACCCCCAGGGGAAACAAGCTTGACCACTATGCCGTCATCAGGCTCCCCCTGACCACAGAGTCAGCCATGAAAAAGATCGGGGACACCACCACACTCATGTTCATTGTGGATGTCAAAGCCAATATGCACCAAATCAAACAAGCTGTAAAGAAGCTGCATGACATCAGTGTTGCCAAGGTCAGTACCCTAATCAGGCCTGATGGAGAGAAGAAGACATATGTTCGACTGGCTCCCGATTATGGTGCATTGGATGTTGCCAACAAAGTTGGGATCATCTAAACTGAGTCCAGCTGGCTAATTCTAAATATGTACTTTTTTCCTCATAAAAAAAAAAGTCCTAACAGTTTTAGTATTATTGAAAAGTCTAAGTCTCAAGTCTCTTTTAAGAGCTAAGGCAAACTCTTAGCTGTGAGTCCCTGTACAAATGAAGTGTTAAACACTTTAAACATTTAAAAGTATAAGATAAACATTATTATTATAAAAGGCATACACAGCAGGATGCAAACCATTGGGACCGAAACAAGTTTAAAATCTAGAAGGGCAAACATTTAAGTCTTGTAGTTTTCTGTGGTACATCTGAAGCAACCTGTAATGAGTTGTGAGCTCGAAAAGTCTTACATGGCTCTACCCCTAAGGCACTTCTGCTGGTAGCTCTCGTGGCTTTTTGGGGAGGGCTGGCTTTGTTCTCTCTTTGTAGCTCTCCTCAGACAATTTATGTTTTTCGGCTTTTTTAAACTTTTGGAGTTTCTACTGAATAGGCTTTTTATTTTCTGTTTTACACACTGCCCTTCCAGGGGCATGCTGCTCCCAGGGATGCACTGCCTGGCCTCCCCGGCCTTCTGAAATCTAGATGGAAGCCCTTTTAACCTCACAACCCCTGCATTTTGAATGTACCTAAACCAGCGCCACGTGGGTGATGTCAAGGTCTGCTGGCAGCTGGAGCAGTAGCCAGGCTTTTTTTTTTTTCCCTCTTGGCTGTAGAGGTCAAGCGTCTGGATTGCTGAGCACCCTGACCCTGATTTTGGGAACAAATTTTTTATACCAGCACCATTCTGAAATCTAGTGTGGCTGCTGCCTCTGTTCTGGATCAGGGGCTCTGTGGCTTTTTTCTCAAAGCAAAGTCTCTCACTCTTGTGATTTTGAGGCTGGAAAGGGCAAGAACCTGTCACCTCCTGTGATGCCCACAGGATATCTGTTTTACTTTTTTGTTTTTCCTGGTAATGGAGATCTCAGCCTTATCTTTGTAGTCTACAGCCTTTTTGGTGGTTTTTTTTTTTTTTTTTTTTTTTTTGAGACAGGGTCTTGATAGGTAGTTCAGGCGGACTTTGGACTCACTATGTGGCCCAGGCTGCCTCAAACTCACGCCAATCCTCCTGCCTTGTCCTCCGGAGTACTGGGATTATAGGTGTGTACCACCATGCCCAGCTCTGTGTTTTGTTTTCTTAACCAGTCGCAATTTTGCAGGGCTCTTCAAAGCACTTTTAGGTTCACTAATGTTCTAGAAGGAGTCACAAAACACTGAAAGCTGCTGGGCTCACAGCTACACTTTATCACAGTGAAAGGGGGCAGTGAAACGTAATCTCCTCTTCTGGTCCCAGTCAGTCCAGGATAAGATCACTTCCTTCCAGCCATTAAGTATGACAACGAACAGGGATGACTGCTGGCCCAGGAAGTTTACCCAAGGTTCTGGCCCCCCGGGGGTTTTCACTGGGTCTCTATCACATACTGTCCACGTGGCTGACCTTTCGCCTCCAGCCTCTCTCTTAGGTTGGCATAATTCCTTTTCTCGAACTTCTCTGGAATTTAGAACTAATACTTCACGATGCAGAGTCCCCACAGAAACATGAACACTTCTGTCTGGCAAGATGTTGCAGGCACCTAGAGGTGACATTTTAGTAGCTGAGGCCAGAGGTCAGCTTTCCCTTTGACCAAGGTTGGTGCTTCCCTAGGCATTTATACCAACATTTCTGCTTGCAGGTTCACTGCTCTTGCTAGTTGTAAAGAAAACCAACCAAAATGTCCATTAAGAAGAGACTGGGGTCCCATTAATATATAATTAATACCTGTTAATAAAAGCTTTTTTTTTAATAAGAAATTTCCATTACATTTGAAACAGTGCAATTGCTACCAAGTTATTTTATGCCTCCTTCCTCTCCTCAAAAGAGAGGAATCAACTAGGTTACCTTCACGCAATCAAGTACTGTTCAGCTATCAAAGAACTGGGAATCCCTCTCTATACTAGGAGTGATGATCAGGGTATGTTAAGTGAAAAGTTAAGGTAGAAAAAGTGTGCATGTGTATGGCATATTGCCATTTGTCTAAGGGGGACTGGTATGAACACATAAACATATTCATTCATATTGGAAACTGATTCCCCATGGTGAATGCATTTATTATGTAATACAAACATACCCTAATAAAAAACAAACGGAGAATATACTACAAACAGTGTTAAAAATATTATCTCTGGGGGCCGGGGAGATGGCTCAGTAAAATAAATGCTTCCCTGACAAGTATAAGGGCCTGAGTTCAATCCCTGGTTCCTCAAAAAAATA
>NW_004524628.1:3282473-3288886 GCF_000260255.1 Octodon degus
ATCTAGGGTAAGGAGGAATGAAGGCTCTTCCAACATTCAATATAGTCTTTTAATAGCCATTTTATTCAAAGAATCAGAACTCCTTGGAGAAATGTCTGGTTCCAGGTTCTGGGGAAAGCAATACGCAAATGAACCTGAGGTGTCTTGTTACACCAGAAAGGAGGAGGCAGCGACTACTAGGAGCTTCTCAGAAGAACTCGGCACCAGCAACTATGAAATCACTTCATCTCCCACAGATGTAGTTTGCCAACAGATTGAAACATGAAGCATGTTAAAGTCGGAGTTTTTAATGATGTAAAAAATGTAGTTAGAAGAGTGGGGAGGGAGGTGGGCAAGAGGGACCCCACCGGTTCTCCCTGATGCCTCCTGTGACTGTGGAGACACTGGAGCAGAAATCCTGGCCTAACGACCCCCATTTTGTTCAATAAGGCCACACTCATTCTGGTCTCTGCCACTGACATCAGCTAACCCATATGATTTGTCATCAAATTGAAACTTCTGTGAATATGCTAAAAACAACTTTGCTACATAGAGCTATGCTCACCACAGGATACTCATTATAGCCTTCAGCTAATGGCTGGTCTCCTCTGGGGTCTGCTGTCAATAAAATCTCCTTTCTTCTCCTGAGCTCCTGGCTACTGCTGACTCTGTTTTTCCCACAACAATGCCAGGGTGAGGAGTCCAGCCCCATCTTTCTCCTTCTCTCCCACCCCAGAGGGCTCCTCCATCCCTTTCTCCTCCATTGCAGTAGGGGATGGGGCAGATCCAAGGGCCTTCATGGAACTCTGAGCAAAGAGGCCATCGTAGACACTGAGGATAGGCAGGAAGACCGTCATAGACACTGAGGATAGGCAGGAAGACCGCCTTAGCTACATGCTGTGTTCCAGGTATTTTTGGAAAACACTCCGAATGTATTGTAGCACTGGATTTCTTTTTTGAGAAGGATAATACTGTTGGGAAACTTGAAGGTTATTCTTCAAGTTTGGGACTAGGAGGGCAGACAGTAAGAAGCAAGGTGTGAGGTACGTGTATCTGTAGCCACAGGGACTCTTCTTGGTATGTGACATCACACATTATCAAACCTTTCAGAATTTAGAAAACTGGTGTACTGGCCAGGTGTGGTAGTGCACACCAGAAATCCCAGCACTCGAGAGGCTGAGGCAGGAGGATATCCATGAGTTCAAGGCCAGCAGAGTGAGTTCAAAAGCCAGCCTAAACAAGAAAGCAAGCAAGCAAGCAAGCAAGAAAGAAAGAAAGAAGAAACACTGTGGTGAGGAAATAAATGAAAATGAAAGCCTCAGCCCCTGGGTGCTTTGGTACATGACAAAATTGATTTGGGGCTTATGCAAACAGTAAAACCTGGGATGCATGCACCATTTTGCCAAGAAAATGGTTTTGGTGTCAGCCTGTCTCCTTCAAGACAGAGAATGTCTTTCTCTGTGTTCAGAAAGTTGTGACTGAAATTGTGGAAATCAAAGGTAAGCAGAGGGGGCTTGTGGGTTAACTCAGTTGTTTAAGCGCCTGCTAGGGCAAACACAGTCAGGTGCAGGGACCACGGTTCGATTCCCAGCTCCACACGCCTTAGCGGACCCGCCCTGAAGGTAGCTTGAGACAGTCAAAAAATAAAAAATCCTTCAAATGTAAGTAGAAATAGAACAGCCACAGAGGTGGTGAAGGCAGCCACTGAGGTGGCACCGGGAGCCCACATCCAGAACACGAATCCGCCTGTGCATGCCACGTGTGCCACACTGCAGGCACACGCTTCGTACGTGCTGCCAGCCGTGCTCCACTTCCCAACGGGCTCAGGCTGCCCAAGAGTGTCTTGTTTAGGACTCTACCATGGTTTGGGTCGCACTTTCCTCCTGGCACTCCTCACCACTGAATCTTCGAACCAGTACCTCTATCAAACACACTTGGAAATCAGAAGCAACACCTGTCCTCTGGAGGGCCGCTGTGCCACCCGAGAAGCGCGACTCAGGTTCTTTATGTCCTGGTTTCGAATTTCCTGATGTAAGTTGTTTTTTTTTTTTAACCAAATATGAAACTATCCAAGCCCTGATCACCAGGATTTTGCCTCCGCATAATCTCATTCTCTCTGAATTCGTGTATATCAAAGAGCACTTCAGAGTGCAAATATTGAAACAAGAATATGTTTCACCTACAGGTACCTAAAGCAATTTTTGCTATTTATTGTGAGTCAAAAATAATACAAAGCTATATCTAAATATGATTGAAGTAAAGCTGTAACAGAAATATTTGTCATATTTTTCACCAAAAATAAAAAAATGTTTTTAAAAAAACCTAACATGGGGCTGGGGAGATAGCTCAGTGGAATAAGTGCTTGCCTGGCAAGCACAAGGTCCTGAGTTCCATCCCTGGTACCACCAAAAAAATAAAAAGAAATACTTTTCATGTTTTCAATGGACCCAAATTGTCTCTCTTAGTTCCTCATCACTGAGACATAATCCCCAGAACCCACAATTTAAAGGAAAAGGTATTTTTCTTCATAGTTTGTAGATGTTTCTGTCTATACTCAGCTGGCTCCAAGGCAGAGGGGGATAAAGGCAGAGAGAGATAAAAGGAGGAGTGAGATAGACTGCTCCATGCCACACCCACAGTGACCCACCTCTGCCCATCAGGCTTCAACTTCCAGCGTCATACCCAGCTATAAACTCACCAGTGGACTAATCCGGTATCACTTACCCATGAGGCGGTCACCACCCAAGAGCCCCATCTGTGGATACATGAGGATTTGGGGGGACATCAAGATATAACCATAACACGCTGAGCACTGCCCACCTGTCCTTACCTGGAAGACTGCCACAGGGACCTGGTGGGACTTTCCCTGTCCCCTCACCATCTGAGCTTGACTGAGCCCCAGCCACCTGTCTTTACTTAAAAGGCTGCCGTGGGGACCTGAAACCAGGCACCGAGGAAGACTGCTGCAAGGACCAGCAGGGGCCTTGGTAAGCCCTATCTACACCCGCCCACCATTGACAGAGCCTTGCAGAACTTCAGCCTGCCTTCATCATTGGCAGATCCTTCTTGAACTATGGTTAGCCCCCGCTCATGGAGGTGAAAGCTACACTGAACCCTACACAGGAGAAGCTTTGGTAAGCCTACGCTGCCCTCCCACTCTCCTGAGAGCCTTGCCTGCCCATACCCTACCCCCCTACCATTGTTGTACAGTCAGGAAGAACATTGGAAGCTTCCAAATAATAAAAGGAGGGAACAAAACGCAACTTCAGACCTCTAGCTAACCTAAAATAAGTCCAGGAGACAAGGTTATAGAAGAACTTGGAAATCACACACCTGAAATTTCTGAGATGACAGCAACTGAAGTAAAGAAACAACTCCATCAGGTATGGAGGAAATCATATCAGAAATAATCTCTCAGGTAATAAAGAAATGAAAACAATCATGAAAGAATTGCTCAATATATCTACAGAAGGCATAGATTTTTTTAAAAAAAGAGGGGAATAGGAAAAGGATGAAAACACTGAATAAACAATGCAGGAAAGAACTAGAATGCATGAAACAGATTCAAACATCCAAGGTATTAAGAATTTCATCAAGAGCTGGCAAAACTACTTGAATGAAACTGAAGACAGACTAGCAGACCTTGAAGTTATCACTAGCTAGTGAACACAAAAGGATCTCTTAAAAATAACGAGGAACCAGGAAATAACAATACAACAGCTGCAAGATGATGCAAAAAATAATATAAAACAAATAGCTATTAACCTAACAGCTGCAGTTAACACAAATGACATAAAAAGACTGAAGAAGTAGTAGCAGAAAATTTCTTAAGCATGAGGAATGAATCTGAATATGTATAAGTGAGGCATATAGAACACCAGTTATCTGTGATCAAAATAAATCTACACCCACACATATAATAGTCAAGAACCCAGAAATTCAGCAAAAGAACAGAATATTTAAAGCTATTAGAGAGAAGAAGATCACCTATAAAAGCAAGCCCATCAGAATCATGGTAGATTTCTCAACAGACAATAAAATCAAGAAAAGCTTGGAGTGAGATATTTTAGGTCCTGTATGAAAAAAATTTCCAACCCAGATTAATGTACCCTGGAAAGCTATCTGTAAAATTTAATGGAGAGATAAGATACTTTTATGACAAAGAACAACTGAAGAAATTCATGACTACCAAAACAACCCTACAAAGAGTACTGACAGATACTTTACAAAGAGACAAACACAACACCAACTTCAAGAACAACGGAACAGATTAGAAGATGCAGACACAACTACAAGCACATTCAGCCACCTTATCTTTGACAAAGGGGCCAAACATGTTCAATGGAAGAAAGATAGCCTCTTTAGTAAATGGTGCTGGAAAAACTTGCTTTTCACATGTCGAAGGCCTAAATTAGACCCATCTCTATCATCATGCATTAAACTACAGTCAAAATAGATCAAAAACTTAAACATTAAAGCAGAAACATTAAATCTCCTGGAGGAAAATATAGGAAGAAATCTTAAAGACATTGGGGTAGGTAGAGATTTTATGAGCAAAAATCAAACTTCATATGAAATACTTCAAAGAACCAAAATTGGGATCTCATCTTTTTGAAAGATTTGTGCATCTCAAAAGTAAGCACCAATAGAGTAAAAAGAAAACCCACGAGCTGGGAAAAATTATAGCTGACTGTCCCTCAGACAAAGGACATCTATCTATAATATATAAAGAATTTAGGGCCAGCCAGATAGCTCAGCAGACTAATGCACCTGCTTAGGCAGAGTGCAGCAGCCAGGGTTGGATCCCTGACATACCATGCCAGCCCCACCCCCAGGGCATGCTGAGATGGGGAATGAGACTGGATATGGTGACATGTACCCGTAATCCCAGTGCTTGGGATGCTGAAAACAGGAGAATCACTATGAGTCTGATCTTGTAGATCCTGTGCTAAATACATTTTTTAAAAAAATGAATAAAATCAGGTTGTCAAAATCCAAAGACCCAATTTAAAAATGGGCATCTAAAATAAATATACACTGCACAAATGAAGAGATACAAATGGTAAATAAATATATGAAAAAATGTTTGATATCATTGGTTATTCAAGAGATGCTAATTAAAACAACACTGAGATACCATCTTACGCCATAAAGAATGGTTATCATCAAGAAGTCAACCAATAGCAAATGCTGGAGAGGCTGTAGGAAAAAAGAAACCCTTCTCCATTGTTGGTAGGTGTCTTGGTTAGTTTTCTCTCCTAGCTGGGACAAAATACCCAAGATGAAGGAAGGAAAGGGTTTTTTTGTTGTTGTTGTTTTGTTTTGTTTTGTTTCCATAATTTTATTGAGAAACAAATAGCAATGAGACAGTTTCAAACCAAACTGGTAGGACAGTTTCAATAATTAACACATTGCATTCATTCATTCTTCCTAGTGGCTAATTGCTGTACAAGATGCGGACATGATATCCAATTTACAAACACCATTAGAACAAATCCCTCTATTAATTAAGAGAACGTAACTATATATCTATCCTAACCACACTGAATACACAGATACAAAATGGACATTCATCTGTATCCCCTTTTTTTGTTAAGTTCCATCATTTAAATATTATAGGTGTGTAAACTCAGCAAAATATTCTAAAAGAGCCCAGTAGTCCATAATAGTATTGGGTCTTCCGCTCCACTGGCAATGCCAGAAATTGTTGCCCTGAGTCCCCTACAGCTCAACATAACAGGATGGCTTTACTTCTTATATATCATTTTTATATTTTTCTGCTGGATGGTTAAGATCAAGGTAAAGCAGGACCTATGCAACAAGAGTTGTAGCTTTTGGGTCTGATAAGGTCAGTGAAATCCCCTCAGGATGATTCTCACCCTGACTAACTATATATACTGATACCTGTGAACTAAGCAACTGCACTGAAGATGGTAATCTATAATAGTAGTTTCATGCTTGGAGTGCCTGTCATTCTGGTCTTCTGAATACGGGCTGCTTGTCATGACATGCCAGTTGCTACTGTGCTGTCTCTTGGGTAGATGATTGTTCAAAAAGAAGGGGGTGGTGAATGAAGGCAAGAGACAGAAAAGGAATATTGTGGGACTGTCCTGCCTCAAGGTTGTATATGGTTAGATTTTTGGACTTATGTATAAACATAAGAAGTACATAATTCTTTATGCCTATTTTTTAAAAATATTCTAATTTTTAAATGTTTTTTCAAAATATTCTAAAGGGACTGAAAGTTCAACATATCAATACTTGATGAAAAATACCTGTTCCTTGTTATGCCTAAGATGTTTGATATTCAGACAGATAGTGAGGTTAAGCTTAACAGCCTAAGTTGTATGGTAATAACAAGCTTGTCTTCTGGATGGTTAACAACCTAAGTTTGCAGACCAAAATTAGAGAGAAAGGAGGGCCGCAAGGAAAGC
>NW_004524628.1:3288986-3291121 GCF_000260255.1 Octodon degus
ATAAATGTGCAGGGCAGATTTGGGGCACAGCTTTCCTTATTTGCTACCTAAACCATGTCCACATGCCTATGTAGATTTCAGCTCTTTAAAAAATTGGTAACGAAGACCACCACTTACAAAAACCCTCCTAATCGATGATGTAGAGTGTGCCTAAGGAGAGTCACATGGAGAGAAAACATTCTCTCAGGCTTTCACAGAGAGCACATTGGCCAAGCAATGGCCACGACTCATCCATATGGCTGACACTGACAAAGGTTCTACAACCTGAGGTACAGGATTGCAGGATAAATCCTGAGCAGATTTCACTCACCTTATCATAACCAAAAGCTACAACTCTTGTTGCATAGGTCTTGCTTTATCTTGTTCTTAACCATCCAGCAGCACAGGCTGCATTAAGGCCAAGTCTGGGGATTGAACCACAGTCCCCTATGCCGGACTGGGTTTGCACAAGCAGGCGCTTGACCAACTGAGCTAACCCACAAGCCCAAATATTTTGGCATATCTTTTTTTTTTTTTTTCCAGAACCAGGAATTGAACTCAGGCCCTTTCGCTTGCCAGGCAAGCGCTTATTCTACTGAGCCATCTCCCTGGCCACACTAGTGTGAAAACATGAAAGAGTAAATAAAATCTGAAAGGTACAATAGACACCATGAAAGGGAAAAAATCTGTTAAATGGGAATGAATGGCAGAGATGAGGAAAAGGACAAAAGGAAGAAGGGGAAAAGATATATTTAGGTATATATGCAGGATAGTTTGGATAAATGTACTGCCGATTTCTGCTGGTCTTTTGAAAGGAGCAGTTAATGCTTATATTTTTTTTCTTTTTAATTTCTTATATCTTTTTTATTGTTGTTGTTATTATTTCTTTTTAACTAATTTTGCACATTCACATCTGGTAACCTAAACAATTTGAAAATAGCATCATGCAATATAGCAAACATGGTTGAATTCCTATTACTTTGTTTAACAAAATTTTGTATTGTTTTAATGTTCTTTTTTATACTATTTGTATTCTTTTTTTTCTCCCAAATCAATAAAGATCTTTTACTGTCTCATTAAAATATCACAGATTGGCTTTACAGTCCAGAAGCTTGTTTCTGTGACTGGATTAACTCTTGGATCTTACTCATCTGCTGCTGAACCGTCCCCTTTTCAGAAATATAGATGCCATCCCAAAATTGAGCGCTATCCTTGTTTTTGACTGCTGTGGCTTGCTGAATCAAAGAAGCTGAACTTGAGACAAGCTCACTCTCCTTTCCTTCAAGGATTAGCTCGTCCTTCCACACTTGAGATACTGAGCAAGCAACACCCGCCCTCATATGAACTCAGAGAATGGATTTTTCACCCAAGAAACTCCAGATTTCAACAAGAGGCCCCTTCTCCTGAATAACAACACTGATGGGGAAGCGAGCATACACAGACCTCATCTTGTAACAGGAGCCCAGCGTAACCCCCCTGATCACGTTCTATGCATGGCTACAGAATGTGTGGACAGCCGCCAGCTCCTTCCTGCTTCGCCACCATTTGTCAACCCGGAGCCTCTTTTTTCTCCTTCCCAAGGAGCCTGAGTTGTACACTGATGTGGTTGAAGTCCCTCCGCAGGGCTCCTCTGGGGCCCTTCACAATAACTGTGTGTCCCTTCAGAGTGATGTCGACATTTTCTGGAATGTTGACAGTCTGATTGCTGTCTCAAAATAAAGTAAAAAAGGGCTGAAGACCTAGCCCAATATGAAGGCCCTGGGTTGAATCCCAGTATGAAAGGAAAAGGAAAAACTATATTCAGGACTATCAATTATTGGATAACAGGAAGTTGTCTTTATTGAAGTAGGCCAGCTGGGGAAGGAACATAGAATTAGAATATGACCACTTGCAGTCCCTGTTGGATCTGCAGATAATGACAAGACTGTCCTTTATGGTTTGGACCAGAAATGTCCCCCAAGAATATAAATGAATATAGCCACTCCAGAAATCAGTGGGGCGCTCTTTCGGGTCCTCTTTTCCAAGATGACGAAAAAAAGAAGGAACAACGGTCGTGCCAAAAAGGGCCGCGGTCATGTGCAGCCTATTCGCTGCACGAACTGCGCCCGGTGCGTACCCAAGGATAAGGCTATTAAGAAGTTTGTCATTCGGAACAT
>NW_004524628.1:3291221-3338127 GCF_000260255.1 Octodon degus
GATAAGGCTATTAAGAAGTTTGTCATTCGGAACATAGTGGAGGCCACCGCCGTCAGGGACATTTCCGAAGCGAGTGTCTTCGACGGTTATGTGCTTCCCAAGCTGTACGTGAAGCTGCATTACTGTGTGAGTTGTGCCATTCACAGCAAAGTGGTCAGAAATCGATCTCGTGAAGCCCGTAAGGACCGAACTCCTCCACCCCGATTTAGACCTGCTGGTGCTGCCCCACGACCTCCACCAAAGCCCATGTAAGGGGAGCTGAGTCTTAATGGACTGAAGAAAACTCTTGAGAAAAAAATAATAAAATTGAATGTTACACTTTAAAAAAAAAAAAAAAGAAAAAAGAAATCAGTGGGGCAATTCCTTAAAAACCTAAAAATAGAAATTCCATTTGACCTAGCTAGCCTCCTCCTAGGTATTTTCCCAAAAGAGTTAAAATCATTATATTACAGGTATACATGTATATAATAGCGAGATCTTGGAAACAGCGTATATGTCCATCAACAGATCAGTGGATAAGGAAAATGTGGTATATACAATGGAGTGCTGCCCTGCTATAAAGATGACTGAGGCATTCATGATAAATAGGTGCAACTTGAGAAGGTGTTTGGTAAGATAAACTAGACACACAAGATCAAATATTGCATGGTTTCTCTTAGTGAGAAAATATATATATATATATATATATATATAGAGAGAGAGAGAGAGAGAGAGAGAGAGAGTTCACCAAAAAAAAATGTATACACAGATACTAAATTTATTGATGCATCACAAGATGTAGTTACTTTGACCTCTACAGTTAGAAAGGTGCTCAAAGTGTGGGCATGAGCTTCCAGACATTTATTAGCACAGTGAAATCCTGCTTGGGTGACCTTGGTCACTGAGATTGCTACATGTGCATTTTCAATGTCTTCTCTAAGGGCCAGCAGTGTAGCAGGTTTCTGTAATACACAATATCCTCTAGGGGCCCCCATACAAGGGTAATAGTATCTGTTGAAAAAATCACGCTACTTTTCTTTTCCTAAAGTGTGTGCATATTTTTTTGTGCATGTGTGTGTGTATGTGTGTAAGAGAGAGAGAGAGAATAGATAGAATGAATGAATGCAAAACAGAAGAGAAATAAGTAAGAAGTGGGGAGACATTCAAATTCTTCCCAAATTACAAATTCCACTGCTTTAAAAAATGTTTCAGTAGACATGGTAATTTGTTTCGTTTGTACTACTAGTTTGTCTTAGTTCATTGAAAAGAAAGGCCTGTGTTATCATCTGTTTCTTTTTAGTAAGAACCTTTTTGGTTTCTGTCTTGTACTCTGAGTAACTACTTTGAAGATTATGATACACAGTGTAATACTATTGTTGTTCTCTTATTATTTGATTATAAAATTTTGTTTTATCTTTTTCATAAAATAAAGAACCAAGTACTAGCTAAAGCTCCCCCAAAGGCTTGAGTGTTCAGAAGTGAGTCTTTTGAAAGATGGTTGGCTCTAGGGGAGCTGCTAAGGTCATCAGCAGATAAGTTCATTGATGGGTTCGTAGCTAACGCTGCTGTGAGCTGCAGTCTGGGTGGCGGAAGCGTGCAGTGGGGGCGTGCACGGCCTGCAGGGCCGGGATTCTTGACCCCAGCCTGCTCCATCTCTGCTCCCGGCCACCAGGGCTTGGGCAGCTCTGCTCCACCACAGCCTTCCTTCGTGCCTTTTCCCCTGGAGCAGCCAACCACGGACTGAAACCTTGGAAATCATGGAGCCAAAATAATGCTTTTCTCTGTTAGATTGACCACGTCCGATATTTTGTTCTAGCAGAAAAGCAGTAATTGGCTGTATATCTTACCATCACTGGCAAGAAAAATGCTATCCCGTTTGCCTCCGGACAAGAACACAGTGCCACCTGTGGCGCACCCTTGCCGAAAACTGGGACCTGATCAAGTCTCTGGACCTGACACCAGCTGCGAGGACTCCAGTGGAGGAACGCATCAAGTGGCATGCACAGGAATCAAGTAATAAAATCCAGGTGGGGGAAAATTCCTCAGGACAAAAACCGATTTCAACAGATAAACTAGAAAAAGGGAAAGGAGAGGCCTCTGTGAGTCGAAACAGATTTAGTGGACACCTCAATCAATTTTGATTTGGATTCTAGCTTGAACAAATCTTAAAATAAAAAATAGATATGAGACAGAGAAATTTGGAGCAGAGGGGGATAGCTCAGTGGAATAAGTTTTTGCCTGGCAAACACAAGGTCCTGAGATTGATCCCTGGTACAACCAAAAAATAAATAAATAAATAAAAATCATGAGAGAAATTTGGGCTCTCGGGAAACTTGATAATATTAACGATTATTAAATTTTTAGATGTAATGGTGATGTTATTAGCTTCTTAAAGGAATTATTATGTTTCAGAGATAAACATCAAAATACTCAAGAATAAAAATATTTGTTGATTTACATTAAACTAACCCAGGATGATAAGAGGCACACAGGCTGAATGAGGTTGGCAGTTCAGTCCCCGTCCTGCTGTGCCATCCCCACCCCCTGGCGTGCTGAGACAGCAACTGAGACTGGGCCCGGTGGTTTGCGCCTGTAATGCCAGCGCTTGGGTGGTTGAAAACAGGAGGATCACTACGAGTCTGATCTGTGTAGTGAGACCCTGTAGACCCTGAACTAAATACATATAAATAAATAAATAAATAAATAAATAAATAAATAAAAGAGTGTAGCCTAAATGAAGGGATCTCTAAACTTATAGGGGCCTGGGGAGATAGCTCAGTGGAATAAGTGCTTGCCTGGCAAGCGCAAGGTCCTGAGTTCGATCCCTGGTACCGCAAAAAAAAAAAAAGAAAGAAAGAAAGAAAAATGCAAGACAGTGCTCCAGCACTGCGCCCAGGGCCATTTTACACGACAAACTCAACCAAAGGTACCCACAAAATTGGCACTCCATAGATAAGGGAAAGAAAGACACTTGTCTGTATGAGAGCTAAAACGAGAAGGTAGACTGTCACTGTGCTCCACTTCAGCAGGGAACATGCACACGTGAGGACTCCAGGGCTTTGCCGTAGTATGCATTCTGTGAATCTGTGCAAAGGCGCTGCAAGTATTAAGCACACAGGTGTCGCTTTGGGGGAAGGTTGGTGGGCTCACACATACAGAATCTAGAAAAAGGAGGAACAATTATATTTCACTGGCCCATGTTTTTTCTTATGGTGGTTGGATGAATAGACAAAGCAGACATTTATGAAAGAGCCGTGGTTGTTTTAATGTAAGGTCCAAAGACAAAGACATTTTACCCAGCAGTGAGGGGTTTCTGCAAGTTCCCCTGCCTACCCAGAAGCTTTTTGCTGAAGTGCCCTCAGTCTCCTGCAGCAGGAGAACCTGTGAACACCCCGATTTTGCTGCAGCCATCCAGCGGTGCATGCTACTTTACCTCTAGGACCCTTCACACACACAGCACCCCACCACTCCCCATTTCTCTGACCTACCCATTGCCAACCACACGTCAGACGCACAGCTCCAAGGGGGCAGCTGAACTTGACAGGAAGCACAGGAGGAAGAGCAGGTCTTGGGAGATGGAGGCGGAAGGTTGTGTCTCAGTGGGTCTCAGCAGGAAAAATTACACTCCAGTCTGGAAGCTCTGAGGGAAGTTTAGTTCCAAGATTATTTACAATTTGTGGTTGGGCTGGAGAGGGCATAAAGTGCTGCAGGGCTGTGGAGCAGAGCTGGCACCACCGTCAGGGTCCACCGCAGTTCAGAGGGAGAAGAAGCTGCTGTGGCAGAGTGCGGGGCAGTGTGCGGAGTCACGGCTGCCTCAGAGCAAAAGGAAATGCAAAGCCCTTTGTCCAAAAAGCAGGAGAACAGTGACATCAACAGTGCTGAAATACAAAACTTTTCCTCTCTTCTTCCTCTTTCCCTGGCAGTTGTTTCTTACTTGTTATTTAGTGTCACACTCCCCCCCAGCACAGAGATGTAGGAGACAATTCCAGGTCCTTGTCTCGTCCAAGAAGCCACTATTTGTAATCCCAAAGTTACGTTATTGGAATCCCATCAAATTGATTCCAATCTACCACTTACAATGCAACCCACGGCGAAAATAAAGACACTAAATTATATCTTCAATCATTGGGGAGTCAAGGGGCTCTAAGACCAGCCATGAAGATGGCTTTCTGGAATCAAGAGCGCAACCCAGGGCCTCACCCAGTTTTATTCAGTGGGGGAGTGGCTTGAGGATTGACTGAGACTAGTGAGAAACAGACTACTATGAGCAGAGCTAGGTGGGTGGCCTCAATTTACCTCTGTGATATGCAGAGAGGATATGCAGAGAGAGTAATCTGCATTATATAGTGTCTAATGTTTTGGTAAGTCTGGTGCTTCAGCTTTGGTGTAGCCTTTCAAGCCCCAGGAAGTCATGGCCTCTGTCTCCAGGCTCGATCCCAGCTGGCGCCGCGGAGCATTAGCTCTACCGTCCTGTCTCCACCCGGCTCACATTAAAGAGCAGCAGGTATAGGTTACCAGGGAAACACGCACGCCACCTTCAAAGACTATCACCAGCACCTCAGGGAGACCAATACACATTGCTTAAGGCCAATTGAAGGATAAACAGAAGTCCTAGCCAGCTCTGTACATAATAATACAAGGAAATAGGGTCCGGCTCAGTCAAAATGGAGACAATCACTCTTCTTTCAAGGAGAGCTGCTCAGGTGGGCCTCCACACAGAGACTGTCGGGGCTAGAACATAATTTTGCAGGCATCTGCAGACCCTTGCTTTCATCTCAGCAAACCTCTACTCCATACTGTTGGGTTCTCCTCCCTCCAGCCACCTCATGGGATGGACATGCCTTGCCCCAGCCAAAGACATTCCCATGGCTGCCACTTCAACCATCATGGGAGAAAAGGCTCCCCTGGGTATTTAAACTTTCATACTAGGATGCACCTGGCATCTGGATGGGGAGCGGAGAGGCTCACCCCACTAGAGTTGCCCATGGAGGTGTCCGTGGTGCTGGGAATGTGGGAAAATGGTGACTACCGTGGTCCCCTGGGCCCCATGTATCTCCACCTCACCAGGCACACAAGAGGGAAGCAGCTGGTACATGGGGTGGAGAGAAGAAGATGAGTTGGGACTGGGTGACCTCGTGGGGAGCAGGTGGCTGCGAGCTCTGCCTCAGGATAGGGGATATCTCATGAGCCTTGACTCCATGTCCCACACATGACCTATTGTCTAACTACACTTTCCTATAAAACACACATGAAAAGAAAATTATTAAGAATGTCAAGATGGCTCTTGCAGAGCTCTACCCCCGAGCCTGGGCCCTTCCGAGTGTGGGGCTGTATGTAACTGTGCTGATCCTATACCTATGAGGTCAGGCCTGAGAGTAGAGGGACACAGCCAGCTAGAGATGACTCCATAGAAAATGGGGTCAAGGAATAAAACCCCAAATTCACCCTTCTCCCAACACCTGGTTGAGTCTCTTCATTGGCAGAACCCAAATGGAAACCAGGCGGAAGATCACCCACACTGTAGAATCTCCACAGGTCAGTGTGCTAGTGCAGATGGGCAGGAGTGAAAAAGATTTAGAGTGTAACCGAACGCCAGCTTCACTTTGACACCTGAGCTTCCACTCTTTCTTTAATTTGGGTGAAAAGGAGATAGTATATCATGAAAGAGTAAAAATCAGCTTGACCATTGCTATGGTCAGAATGTGTGTGTCCCCTAAGCTTATGCTGAAACCTAACCCCTCATATGACAGCACTAAGAGGAAGCCTTCAGGAGGTAACAAAATTGTGTGGGTGGGGCCTTCATGAATGGCATTAGTGCCCTTCTAAAGAGAGCCCAGATGTTTCCTCATCCTTTCTACCACGTGAGGATACAGCAAGAAACCAGGAAGCAGACCCTCACCAGATGCTGAATGCTGGTGCCTTCAACTTGGGCTTCCTGGCCTCTATAAATTCCTGTCCATAAACCACTCCAACTTTTATCCCAGTAGTTTGTTATAGCAGCCGAATGGACTAAGATTGTCACACTCCCACCTGAATCAGGCCGTGGTGATGGAACCTAAGTGTCACTGTTGCAACCCCTGAAGTGGCTGGTCCTGAGTCCTAAGTCGGACTGACATTTGTTCCTTCTACCACCTGATCCATGGTCCCCTTGGCCTTTGTTAATCAGGTTCTTTAGTTGGCAGGCTGATCCAACCTTTCTTTCCCATAAGAAATGGTAGTTCTGTCTTCATTGGATTGCTATAGTTTTCCATATTTACAGTAGGACATCCCAGTGAATCCCTCAGATTCAACATGGTTGTCCATGCCCCACTATGTAGCAGCAGCACAAGTTCTCCTGGCTGTTGGTACCTACTACCAGAGGCAAAATAGTGGGCCCTAAATGTGCACATTGGTCTAGCACCACGAGTGCCCAGAAGAGCTGGAATCAAGGGCGTTTTCACTTTCACTTCACTGGGATTAGGACCATGCTACTTTGTAGAAAAGGTTTCCTTTGAGTACCAGCACTGCTTTAGTTTGGATGAGTGTCCTTCACAAGTCCACTAAGGCTTGGTCTTAAAGGTGGCACTTTAGGGAGGTACTGTGGATCTTTAGTAAGTGGGATGTGGTAGGAAGTCACTGAATCATTGAGGGAGTAACCCCAGAGGGGACTGTGGGACCTCCAACCTGTCATGTCTTTTGCCTTGGTGCCTAGTCCATGATGTAAACAGTGTGTGCCACTGGGGATTCCTGCCATGGTGTGCTTCCTTCACCAAAGCCCGAAACAATGGCACAGTCTGATCTTGGACTGGACCTCGAGAACCATTAGCCTAAACAAATCTTTTCTCTTTATAATCTTTCTCTTCAGGTATGTCATTGTAGTAACATGAAGTTGACTAATACAGGTACCTCCACATCCTAGGATTATCAAAGCTACAAAGCAAATTATTTGAGAGTGTTATTGACTAGAACAGTGATGGGGCACTTTTTCCCTCACCTGAGTCCTGTACATCTGGTAATGTGAGATGTACAGGATACATTTAGCGCTTGCTGGCTTAAGGTATACCCATGTCCTGGAGGCATCACTTGACTCTTATAGGTGCCCAACTACCATTGGAACTCCACTGTCATGGGCCAATCTAGTAGTTTATAAAGCCAGCTACTTCTCTGGTAAGACCACTGGGTTCCATGATCTCAAGCCCCAGTTTCTGAATACCCATTCTCAATTAAAGATGTGTTACACAGCTCTGGGTAAGGCCTTTTGTCCAGTTCTGAACAGTGGTACTCACATCTGTGCATGGCCAGAGGAACCAAATCCATTCCCAGAACACGTGTTATTCCTTTGAAGACAAGTCATTGACCCCTTAAAAGGAAGAAGGGTTCCCTGGAATCAACCGGGCAACTGGCTAACTTCTTCTCTTAGTTACTTTCTCACTACTGGGACAAAATACCCAATACACAGTAGTTAAAAGAAAAATGGTTTATTTTATCTCACAGTTTGTAGATGTTTCATTCCATAGTTGCCTGGCTCCAAGGCAAGGAGACATGATGGGAGAGCATGCAAAAAGAGGAACAGTTCACGATGTGGCAGGCAGGAAGCACGGAGCCTTCCTTCTCTTCCTTTTTATTCTATCCAGGCTACAAACCTATTCATTTGCTACCCACATCCAGGATAGGTCTTCCCCTCTTCAGAAAATCCACCATCCACATTCAGAATTATGCTAAGCCAATGAGTGAGCTAACCCAGTATCCCACAGCCAGATCCAACACCACTCACTCATGATCCACTTCCTCTCCAAAACCCTACCTATGACCTCATGGGACTCTGGGGACACATCTACCACCAGGGGCTGGGGAACGTGGGTACCAGAGCCCCCCCTCAAAATGATCTTGTCAACCTGGGTGGCCCAGAGCCTGTTCTCTGCTCATGTCCACTAGTGGGCATTCCACGGAGATCCGCTCATGAACCGGAATGTTCCATTTTCATCACATACATGCATTCACTCTTCATGGGAACTTTAGAGTACAAAGTGGCTGCTTCATACCCTGGAATCTGGAAGTGGCATAGGAACCCAATTCCATGTAAACTTTGGATGAATTTATTCATGAGCAATAAAAGCATAATTCTATAAATGGAAACCTCTTCTCCCTTGGTAAGTACTTCAAAGCCTTTTTTTAATGCTAATCTTTTTTTTTTTTTTTTTTTTTTTTTTTTTTTTTTTTGGTTGAACTGGGGATTGAACTCAGACCCTTGCGCTTGCCAGGCAAGCACTTATTCTACTGAGCCATCTCCCCGCCCCCCCGGTAAGTACTTCAAACAGCAAGCTCATGGTGCAGTTAATACATCATTTAAAAGATATTCTGTCATCAATTAACTCAAGACACTTGACTTTCAGCCAATTCATCATCCAAATTTAATCCTCACCTGAAAGCTGCTTTACCTTGACCAAATCCACTAAAATGCATTATCGAAACAACTCACCCAGAAGGAAAATATAAGGTTTTGAGTTTGGGATACATTGGCCTTTGACTTCCCAGGCAGCTCTATCTTGGCCCAAGTTGCCTCTTGCTAAAATAAGGGCCCGTCTGTGGGCCTGGCAGCTCTGCACATCTAAGCACCTCCCATGTTCAATGTCTGCCACGCATGATCTGGCTTATTTTTAGCCAAAGGTATCTTGAGGGTAAGCACAGAGTTCCAAGTGAAGTTGGAATTTCACTGGTGGCCCAAGTACGGAACTTCAGGCTGCTAAGACCTAAAAGGCTCCTTAAAGACATCTTCCAGTGATTGGATCTTACCAAACTTGTGTTTTGCAAATGAGAAACTGAGAGCCAGAAAAACATATTACCTTCTTCTGTGGTAAATGAACACCACACCCAGCATCCATCTATCTATCTATCTGTCTGTCTGTCTGTCTTTCTTTCTTTTCTCTCTCTTTCTCTCTCTTCTTTCTCTTTCTTCTCCTTCCTTCTTTTCCTTCCTTCCTTCCTTTTTGCTTACTGTTTCTTCATGTCTCTGAGACAGAGTCTCAGACACTGTATTTCTTTTCTACTGCTGTGTGTGATGCCGTGAAGTACCTATTTGGTCTTAGTCTAGCCTCCTGGCATGCAGCTTCCCAACTCCTTGGACTTTCTGTAGTGGTAAAGTTGTCTTTCTTAGGCTGATGTAATGATCAGGGGCTCCAATATAACTTCCTGATAGGGGCTGGGCACTGGAAAGACCACGCCGTAATCAGAAGGTTGGGTGGGACTCCCGACTTCATCCCCCAACCTCTACAGAGAGGGGAGGTACTGATTAAATTGCTCACCATTGGCCAATGATACTCACATAAAAATCCAAAAGGATTGGGTTCAGATGAGCTTCTGAGTCGCTGAACACAGGGAGATGCTGAAGGGTGCTGTCCCACCTCACCCCACGGGTGGAAGCTCTGCAGCCCTTTCCACACACCTTACCTACACCGCTCTTCCATCTGGCTGTCCACCTGCACCTTTTGTAAGGCCCTTTGTAACAAATGGGTAAAGTGGAATGTTTCCCTGAGTTCTATGAGCTGCCCGAGCAAATTAGTCAAATCTGAGGTGAGGGTTGTGGGAACCCTCAATTTATAGCCAGTCAAAAAGTATAGGTGACATCAAGTGGAGGGCTCTTGCACACCGAGCCCTCAATTTGAGGACTCTGACACCATCCTTCAACTAGACACGTGTCATTGAAACCGAATTTGAGGACACTCCGTGGTGTCAGTTGAATTGGTTGGTGAGTGCTCCCTTCCCACACCTGATGTCACAAGTATTGAGTGTACTGTTTGTGACCTGGGTTGGTGGGTATTGAGAAACCAGCACTTTCCATGTATCTAACCCCGTGTAACACATCACCACGAGCCTAGCAGCTTCCAGCGCACCTTTATTATTTCACACTTTCCATGGGCCACAGCTGAGCCATGATTTAGCACTCTGGGAGACAAACAGGCGGATCACAAGCTCCATTCCGCCTGGGCAAGTTAGTACTTAAATAGAACTTGTTTCAGAATAAAAACTTTAAAAAGGTCTGGAGATATAGTTCAGTGTGAAAGCCCCGGGTTCAATCCCCAGCACTGCGAAAAAAAGAAAAGAGAATGCCAGCTGTGTTCTCACCTGCATTATCTAATGGGAAGGAATCTACTTTCTAGGGCATTTGGGTTGCAGGCAGTGTTCATTCCCTTGTGGCTGTAGGACAGAAAGCTGCAGCTCTTTAGTGCTCAGGCGTATCCTGCCCTTCTTTGGGTTCTGTGCTGTCTGTGAACGTCGTGACATACCCATTTACCTGAGCAAGCTGCCAGGGAAGTCTTCAATCTGTTAAAAAGTTTGTACAGCATAAAGTAACAACAGTCCCGACATCTCACCACCTTTGCTTCATTGCGTTAGGAGCTCATGAAGAGCCTGCCAGCACTTCACAGGAAGGCGTCCCCCGAAGACCTCCCCCAGCAGGCGGGAATCATGGAGGGCCCCCGGGAATTTCATCCTTAGAAATGGGTCCGCTTTTCCTATCCTGACAATTCTGATCTGTGTCAGGGATCCCTGGACCTGCACAATTCCGTGTGGAGGTTACTAGGCCCTAAGGTAGCTAGTGCGACCAAAGAACTGAATTTTTAATTTTCAAAAATTTTTAATGGATTCCCACTTAATTTTTAAAACAATTCTAAACTTAGTTATTGGAAAAATACCCATGTGTTGAGAACAGCTTGACCTTGAGTCTACTTTTTCAGTTACAAATACTATGCGATCTATTATCTTCCCCGAAAATTCAGTATTCAAACTGAGAAGTGTGATTAACGCCAGATTCCAAAGACTTAGTATAAAAAAATTAAAAAAATAAAAATAGCAGGAAAAAAAAAGATTGTATGTTGAAATGACGTCCTGTACAAATTGAGATAAGTAAAATATAGTATTAAAGATAACGTCATCTGTTTCAATTGGTTTATATTTTTTAAACTCCAACTAACCAGAATGATTTAATTACACACGTGGCTGTTGCTGACAGCAAATAGAATTTAAGTCTGGATTTAAAATTGGGTTGGCAAGACGCCAGCGTTAGCTGATCACGCATGACAATATCTGATTCACGTTAAACATTAGAACAGGGTAGAAAGATGGGGACATCCGGGGGGGGGGGGGGACAACGTTTGAGACATCGCACCCTCGCGTGGGAGGAGGCGCTACCGCGCCTTCGGGTCCTTTTTGCGGAGCACCCGGCCTGTAAACGCGCTGCGCGATTTGACCCCGGCGTCGCGCCGTAGGCCACGCCGCTTGCTCGGCGGGCGGCCGCGATGGGGGACGTGTCGGAGAGGACGCTGCAGGTGTCCGTGCTGGTGGCCTTCGCCTCTGGAGTGCTTGTGGGCTGGCAGGCAAACCGGCTGCGGAGGCGCTACCTGGACTGGAGGAAGCGGAGGCTGCAGGACAAGCTGGCCACCACGCAGAAGAAGCTGGACCTGGCCTGAGAGGCGGCGCGCGGGGGCCAGCGTGGCGATGCCCGCGGGAGCCCCGTCCCCGGCGGCTGCGAGCCGGGTCCCGCACCCCGGCGTGTGCTGCGCGGTGAGCGGGCGGGGCGGCGCGCGCCTGGGGGGACACCCGGCTGGGCGGCGGCGGGGAGGCGGAGCGGTGGTCTCCAAGCACTTGTTCTCCGGTGTAACCACTGTGTAGTTAACTGCGATTTTTTAAATGGGAATGCCTTACCGTGGGCAAATAGGTGCACCCTGACATTTAACTTCAAAATGGGAAATACTGCAAAGAACCACATAAAAAAAATTATATCGATCGTGATGTGTTTCTGCTCCCTCCCCTCCCTGCAGCATTCGCGTTGGCAACATCCCAGTAGTCCATCTGGGCGTTGAACTTTTGGAAATGCCCACCCGAATTCTTGGGCGGTTGTTGGCCGGGGAAGGTGGAAAGAGCTTTGGCCTGGACATCGGAAACCTTGCGTCCAGGAATAGTTTTGTTTTTTGTTTTTCTTTTTCTTTCTTTTTTTTTTTTTTTTTTTGCGGAACTAGGGATTGAACTCAGGCCTCAGGCCCTTGCGCTTGCGCTTGCCAGGGAAGCACTTATTCCACTGAGCTATCCCCGGGGCCCAGACCTCTCAGGCATAGTTTTGTTTTTTTTTTTCATCCGAGTTGTGCCACATCATTTTTCAGGGCCACAGTTTTCTTGTGTAATATCTGATCTTATAGTCCATGGCTTAATAAAAAATAATTCGGAGTTAAAGATTATGTATTACTAACTTTATTTTCTCCTGTTTCCCGCAGTTTGTCGACGATGGATGTAAAAGCACTGGGAAGAAATAATTTCTTACTGGACTTTATGAATCTATTTTTAAAATAAAAAATGTTAACTCTTTGGACCTTTCCCAAAGGGAAACGAGTGGTGCTTGTCTTTACTGCATCAGGAGACCCAGATTCTTAAAGCTGAAGTTTGTTGTTTTGAGCAGCCATCAGTCCTCTTTCCTGTGGAACCTGTGCCAGTTCCTTGGTACGGTGACAAGGGAGAGTAGCGATGGGACCATTATGGTCTCATTACTCAGCCTGCTTGCTCAGGAAAGCAGGACAGTGTGTACCATAGCTGCAGTAAGGATGGTAAATGTAAGGCCTGTGCACAATGTAAGTTGTTTTTGGCTAAAATCTCCTTTATGTGTCATGAAATATACATGTGAAAGAGAAACCCTCTTGCATAGAGAGGTCAGGGATAAATCCTAACCATTCTCAAGATTGAGTGACCAAGACCCCGGTTAATTTTGAGATGCAAGAGGTGTTTTGTGGCACACTGTCCTTGCCACAAAGATTGTGTATCTCAGCTCTGTTTAAGATGACTTGGGATAGCTGTTTCTGAGAGAGCCACGCTTTCACTTCCCATTTTACAAGGGCTGCTGTGCTTTACTAGTTCCAACTTTTTCTTCATTCATTCTGTAAATGCAGAAGGTGGGACTGAAAGGCTGATTCTTAGACCTCCACCCTATGTGGGCCAGTTTCCTGAAGCTTCCTACTCATATCACTCCTTGAGGCTCAGAGATCCGAGGCTTTGTGAAATGAGGTAAGTTTCTTGAGGCAAATGTTGTCTTCAGACTATTGGAATATGCCCGATGAAGCCTCTGGGTTCTGACTGGTTGGTCTAATTTGGTCTCTTTGGGCCTGTTCCACTGTCACCATCCTGATGTACCTGATCTTTCCAACGCTGATTCTCACTATTCCTTGGCTTCCCCGTTTACACCTCGCATTCCTCATAGATCACGCCACCATGTAAGATAAAGGCTACTAGCTGAGAATTCCTGCCTCTCTCAGCTATAATTTTGACCAGGCTGCCCATTAAGCAGTTATAACCTTAGCATCTACTGAAATTCGGGTGCAGATCTATAAAGTTTGAGTTCATCCAGTTGTGCCTAGCTTGGGTCTGGCTGCTGTGCTGAAGTGGGCCTGTTGTGCCCCTCTGACAAGATGTTCTGCTCCTGGATTAGCTGGGTGGTTCTGGCCCCTAGCCTCTCTGCAGGACTTCAGCTGCAGAGTTTCACCTCAGGCCTGTATGCCAGGCCTGGGTTTTGTCTGGAGGGGTCCAGAGAGCAGGACAGAAGGACTCGCTCACAAGTGGGCCTAGGCTGGGTCCGGAGGGATCCAGCGGGCGTAGGAGAGCGTAGATGCTCTCCCACACACTCGACAGGCGTGTGCTTGGGTTGGGTCTCCAGGCTGCCCATTATGATCACCTAGGGCGACATTAAATAACCAACCCCTTGCCAGGCACACTGACACCCATCTATAATCCCAGCAATCTGGGAGGCTGAGTCCAGAGGATCAAGTTCTAGCCCAGCCTGGGCAACTCAACAAGAAAGTAAAAAAAAGGCTGGGGATATAGCTGAGTGCAAAGCTGCTGGGTTTAGTTTCCAGTACCCACCACAACCACACACACATGCACACAAAAGTAGCATGTGGCACATGCCTGTAATCCTAAGTAATTAGGAGGATCAAATGTTCAAGGCTAGCCAGAGTGACACAGTGAGACCATGTCTTAAAACTAAAGAGTTGAGGGTATAGCTTAGTCCTAGAACACCACATAAGGCCCTGGGTTCAATCACCAATATGAAAATAAGACATCCCCCCAATAACAATCCCTGTGTACCACTCCCCAGGGATTTGGGGTGACAGACTATGGCCTGGACATTAGGATTTTTAACCACTTAACAGTTTGCCCTGAGCATCACTGGCAGTGCATTTGTTACGTATTGACTGTCCAGAGCATTGCTCAGACGGGTGTCATTTCAACCCATCGATTCTTATGTTGAATACACTTAATACAATTGTCATTTTCTATTTCCTGTTACAAACAACCAAACATACACAATTTTTAGTTATCCATTTAAATAACTGGACTAGTGAGTGGTTGGGGCACCTCAGATAATTATTGCTCCGTTGAGGTTGCAACCCATTGTTTTGGTAAGAAATTTTTGTGATTTTATTGTATCATGAGGCATTGTATCATCTGAGCAAATCAGTATTTGGGTGATAAGGCAGCTGCTTTCTTTTTCAGTTCTTTGGGTCACCACAGCAACTTGTCAATGGATTAAACAATAATAATAAAAGGACAATCTTTTGCATTATTTAAGTCTTTCCAAGGCACATGCTAGTGCAGCACAGACTTCTCCTGCCTCATGCAACTAGTCTAGCGCCCAAACATCATGCACAACACTGGCAGCAGCTGCAGCAGCACACTGCACCACGTCTACCACAGCCCTGCTTGCTGATGTAGGATTTTGGAGCATCTGGAGGAGTGGAACAGTATCAGCAAGGGGGAGGAGGAAACAGCATGAGGGCCTGGCTGGGACAAGGCCAGTTGAAGTTGTGCAGGGCAGGCCTAAGCATATTGGTGCGAACCCAAGCATCACTGATGTTCTTTAGTGGGAACATCCGGTGGGATGCCATGATGGGGACCTCATCGGCCTCGAGCTGGCACACACTATGCTGATGCAGCTATCTGGTGTAGGCCGATGGTCCAGCGTCATGATGAACAGGAACAGAAGGCTAGACAACTTCTCCCCAGTGCAGCTTTCCCCTAGAACTGCTGTCCTTCCCATGTAAGGCATGATGGATGGATCAATGTAAATTGCCGGTTAAGTTCTGCCTTTATTAAATAACTGGTAATAATGTTAAATGAAGCTGTATTCAATCTGTGCCCAAATTATCTTGTCTCCCATTCCATAGTATCACCTGGTATCACTTAGACCCATGTTGGCTCTGGAGGAAGCCAGGTGGCACTGCCCATCCCTGGATCTTTGCAGACTTGTGGCAGACCATGGGGCTAGGGTCTGCCTGCTGTAGCCTACCTGCAGAGATGGCAAGATTCTAGCCAACCAGGCCACTTGGGGTGGATCCCTAAAAGCCCCATCGAATGGTCAGGATCAGAAAAAAAGTCTGGCCACAGTGCAGGCCACAACACAGGCCAGCACACCAACCATGACACCGCATGGTCCAGATAGGCACCTGCCTGGCTCTCAGCATGGCTGCTGCCTCAGAGGACTAGAGGGGCCTGAACCCCTTGTTCTTGAGGCTCTGCCTCAGTCACTTTTCTTATCAGGAGAGACACAGGGGCCCCTTTCCAGGCTACTCTCTGGCCTTGGTTGTATTCTGTAGCCTGTCCTTGTCCCCACTCCCATCCCAGGACCTTCCCCCCAGTACACTGTCTAGCACCTGCAGCCTCTTCCTGTTTAGCCTTTGGTCAGGAAACACAGGTCTTGACTTAAGATTCCACTGAGAATAAGCAAACTATAGCTACAGAGAACACAGCATCTTGTAAACATGATGTTAAAAGTACACAAGAAACCAGTGCAGGGGCCAGGGAGATAGCTCAGTAGAATAAGCACTTCCCTGGCAAGCACAAGGGCCTGAGTTCAAATCCCTGGTTCTGCCAAAAAAAAAAAACCAAAACAACAACAACAAAAAGAAACCAGTGCACACTGCCTGATTCCACTATACAGTTCAAAAGGAACCAAAACAAGTTTGGGTCGTTGTAACCTAAGGTAAAACTAAGAGATGAAGAGGAGGGAAAGGACTGAAAAAGCATTAAGATGTGTCCTGTACAAGTACCAATACCCCGTGTGATCGTTATGTGCTGCAAACTTCTACTAACAAAAAATAACGGTAGAATGTAGCTTCGGTGGTTGGAGTTGAGGGTGCTAGGAACTAAGCGACGACATGGGGTGCACGGAATGTTCTGCTTTTTAATCTTGATGCAGTTATATGCTGTGTGTTCAGCACGTGCAAGTACAGTGAGCTGCACCTTCGTGGTCTGTTTTTCTCCATGTATACACTTGAACAAATACATAAACAAATGACACTTCAGCCCGGCCTGCGTTATTACATGCTGTACTGAACAACACCATTTAGATGAATGTGCTCCATCATTTCGGAGACGAGCGTGGACCATCATCATTGACACTCAAGGGGAATTCTGCTGTAGCGTTGTCTGGGAGGTGAATTGAGAGGCTTGCGTCCCCTTTGGGGAAACTGAGGCTCACAACGGAGAACTCATAATTTGCTCGTAGACTTGCTGTAGGGCGAATCACCACCACCGCCCTACAGAATTCAGGATGGACCACGTGCGAATTCAGAAGACGACGAAACATCCGGAATACCCCAAACGGCAAAGAGTAAACAACTGCCTTTTTAAAAGTGCGATATGCCCTAGAACCAGGCATCCCATGGGGGCTGAAAAGTTCTTGTAGTTAAGGAAAGCGTTTACGAGGCTCAACTCGTTTCATAAGTTTAGCGAAAAGGACAGTAAGACCCGAACTGCACAACACAGTACCCCAAAAGGAACGTCGTGTAACGCCCATGTAATGTGAGACGTGTAGTTTTGGATGCCAGGAGGCATTCTCCAAATCCTTCGGAATTAGTGAGGGAAAATAATTCCGTAGCCAGCGAGAGCTAGCTGAGCGCCAAGGACGCGCGAGGCTAGATCGGGAGGCGGGCGCGCGGCGATGGCGTCATCATCCCGCGTCAACGCCCCGGTTTCCCTGGCAACCGGCGGGACCGTGGCACAGCGGCAGGGGAGATGCTACCCCGGCGTCCGCGGGGCCCTTTGCAGGCGGTGCGGCGCCGCAGTCAGGAGCTGAAGCTACAGGTGCGTTGCGCGGTGCGGCGCGGGACCCGGGCCTGAGGAGGGGCCGGCCCTGCGGCGGGCGGGAGGTGGGCGCAGCTGCGCGCTCGGCGCCCTCGGCTCCGCGACCCCGGCTCCTATCACCCCTCCCCCGGGTCGTGAGGCCCCACCCCGCAGTCGCTGCGCCCTACCCGGCTTCGAACCCATCCGCAGCCCTAGCCAAGCCCCGACCACGGACGCCCTCCGCCCTAAGCACTCCGCCTCCCGCCCGACGGCGCCCCGCCTCCCAGCCGGAGCTCGGCTGCAGGCCCCCCGACCGAGCCTCAGGCCGCGCACCCCCGGCCGCCCTCCGCGCCGCGCCTGCCCGCTGCGCGAGCCCCGGAGGCCGGGTCACGCCGCGTGCTTCGTGCGCAGGAACAGTAAGATCCGATAAACGGAACCGAGGACGTGAACTAAGGAGGAAATACAAGTAACTTGTAAACACTAGGGAGCCGTTTCGGAGACGAGATAGCGCGAACATTTAAAAGTCGCGTTACTCAGTTCTGGGGACAATAACCGAACAGACACTTAACGTTGGCTGACCAGGTGTGTAAGGTACAGCATTTCTGGAAATCAGTTTGACAATGCAGCAAATATTCACACTCCTCAAGGGTAATCTTTCATGTGAAATAAAACTTAGGACAAAGATCCACGGGTAAATATATTCATCGCATTACTGCTTATAGTAGAAAAAAAAAATACTGTGACAAGTGATCAGTAATAGAGGAATGGATAAATTACAGGGTTAGAAAAGTACTGTGATTAAAAATTGTTAAAGAAATTTACCGTATAGGGAAAATATGATAAAATAGCAAATTAGAGATCTAGAATGGAATATACAGTATTTCAGATATAGATATATATGTAGAAGATCTAAAATGGTACCTGTGTCATTAAATACTAGCTTATTTTTCTTGCTTGAATATGTTTTCAAAGCGCTACGTGCTTATTTAAAAATAAGAAAAAAACAGTAATGGTGTGTTCCTTTATTTTCTGAAATTTGTTTTTCATTTTACTGTTTGTACTGTTTTTTGTTTCTGTGTTTGTTTTGATAGAGGATCTTGCTACACAGTTCAGACTCCTAGTGATCCTCCTTTCTCAGCTTACCCAGCACTGGGATTACAGGCATGTGCCACCAGGCACAGTTTTAGGGTGGCACAGCATGTTGTACTGGGGATCAAACTTGGGTCCCTGCACTTGCCAGGCAGGCACTTAGACCACCAGGCTATTTCCCCAGCCCGTACTATTTGTACTTTTTAGTGTATGGTTCACTGTATATTTTTCCACTAAGTAAGATTATTACGTGTTCTCTGACAAATAAAAAATGTTGTCATGTTCATATTTTATGCTGTTTCAATTCTTATTTTAAAATTCAAAGTTTAGTTCCTTTCGTACTTGCCTGGCATGTGCAAGACCCTAGGTTCCATCTCCAGCATAATGGGAAGGAGAAAAAATTTAAATATTTTTAGCATAAAGGAGTAATAAATATTTAAAAAGATAGATACGTCCAGCTGATTTAAACTATCTATACATGTATTGAAGTGAATCTTTGTTTCAGTTAAAATAAATTAAATTGAAGAAAGTACAAAAGATTTGACAGAAATTTTAGTGACTTTAAAAGGTAAAATTTAGTTAATTACACCGACTTTAGAATCCTAGTGGTGCAAAAGAAACAAAATACTCTGGACAAATAAAGGTAAAATTTGATGGGGCACTGACTTCTGCTGGGTTTTACTAGACTTAATGTGGTTCTTATCTAATTTTAAATTCAGTGAGACATTAGAAGAACCAGGACAAGTTTCAGGAACAAACTATAAAAATAATTATTAAAGCAAAATAAAACACAATTACGGGGATTATTTAATGTGGATCAAATTGAATCAGGAGCATTTTAGTAGGACATTTTGATAATATTAGCTAGTTATCTCTACAATAGACACCTGAAGCAAAAAAAAAAAGAAAAGAAAAAGGCATGCTCTTCCAAGTCGGTGTCTGTGGACAAGGAATGCACTTCTGTTGGGGGTGCGCCTGGGGTGCCTGGCCCCAGCAGTGGGTGGGTGATTTTGTAAATAACACTCAGGTGGATGCCAAATAGGAAGCACACAGAAGACCCTAGTGAAATTTTGTCCGTTTTGATGCACAAAAGAAACCAGAGATGTGCCTCTTTTGTGTGGTACATTGACAAAAGGGTGCATGTGATACACACAGTTGTTGAAATACTAAGTCAGGATAAACAAAGTCGCAGTGCACTTGATACAGTGAATTCCACTCCGTAATAAGAAATGCACTCATGTAGTAATGTGGAAGAATCTCAAACATGGTACCATGGAGTGGCTTATACAACAATATATACTGTGTAGGTCCATTTATTTCAAAGGGTAAGAGCAGTCAAAGTTAATGTTCGGTGGAAAAAATCAGAACAGGTTTGTCTGGAAGAATGAGATGAGGATTTGCTGGGAAAGGTAACAGGAACTTTCTAAGGTAATTTCCTGTATCCTCATAGGGATTTGAGTATATAAGTGTATGCATTTGTCAAAATGTGACAAAGGTACACTTTAGACGTGTGCATCCAGCATGCAGATCTCATATTAGGTATTGAATCTAGTTAATGACAGCCTGAGCTCATTTTTCAAGAAGAGGTGGATTGATGACAGCAGTTTACTTTGAAATGCATATAAAATAAGGTGGACTGATGAATGGAGAAGTCAGGCACAGAGAAATGTTCAGCGTAGAATCTCTAGTTATGGGGGATGAGTATTTGTTGTAAAATTCTTTCAGCTTTATTATTATTTTTTTCAGCTTTATTATTGTGTTTTTCAAACTGTTCATTATATATTGGGGTAAAAAGAGAACCAAAACATTTTCTAGGGTGATGTTTTAAACTGTCTCCATTTGCCGTAGGTTGATGATTTGCTTTCTGAAAGCCAATTGAAAGGAGCTCTAGAATCTAATAAAAGGCAAGATATTTACCAAAGGTAGAGTATGCAAATTATCCGTACTTTCTGGAGCTGTGCTTAGGTTTCATTGAGAAGTACTTGAGACCCTGAAATCGGTTCAAGCTTTCTTTCTTTTTTCTTTCTCTTTTCTCTTTCCTTCCCACCCATTCTTTCTTCCTTTATTTATATAATTTCCAAAAAGACAAATGGAAATACTATTGACCTAACAATGAATGAAATTTTCCAAAATGTATGTTATGTTTGATCTAAGCCAAAAGGCTAAGAAGTGATCCAAAATGTATTTTAAAATGCACTTTTCAGATCATCAAAGCCCATAGGTTTTCCTACATGTGAATTTTTAGGCATTATTCCTGCAATAGCTAATTGCCTTGCCTGCCTAGAGTATATAATTTTATGAAAAAACTTTCTGATTCTGTAAGCTAATAAGCACTGTGTTTTCTTTCTTTTTAAAAATTTAGATGTGTTCAGTTAAAACAGGCAATAGATGAAAATAAAGCCACTCTTCAAAAATTAAAGAAGGTAAGCATTATAGTTAATCATGTTACAAAAAAAAAAAAATCTCATATTCAAATGTTTTCACTAGCTGGGAATGAAGTACAGTTGCCGAGGCCCTGGGTTTGCCTTAGGGAGGGAGTCTAACCACACTCATGCCAAGCTGCCCAACAGGTTGCCAAGTGCCCGCTGTGGGGCAGAAATGCCACAGCTTGGGGTACTGAAAAATAACCCAGCTCTGGTGAGTCACCCAGCATTGAGGACTCAGCAGATCTCAAAGAAGCTATTTTTAAAGATTGTATAAGGTCCAGGGCCGCCATGTAGAACTGTTTCTCTTTTAGTCCTATTGTGGGGAGAGAGCACACAGTTCAGTCCTCAAGTGAGTGGTGACAATCCCTGTGTCACTGTAGTGCCAGTGACTGCAGAGATGGGAGGATGAGAGTCTGCCTTGGGGATCCTTTGGGATCCTTTGTGTTTGAGCCTGAGCTTCAGCTGGGTGCCCAGAGCTGCAGACCCACGGGACTTAGCATGGAAGGCTCCCCAAATCAGCACCCTGCTGTGTCTGAGCCCATCTCACTGAGCCTCAGCATTCTTCTGCAGAGGCACACAATTGTCCAACTTAGGAGGCAGGGAGACCCTAAATTTGAAAACTTAATTAGTCTTGCTTTTCAAATAAGAAAACAGGCTCTGATGGGTGAAGAACCCAGGTCTTCCTGTCAGTAAGTGGCAGAATTCAGGACTGGCCCCTATCATTCAGGCTCTAGAGCCAGTCTTGTGTCACAGCTTGCCCCTTCCTGGCTAGGGAGCATCCGCAATCCTTAGCACAAAAAGAAAGAAAAACCCAAGACAAGCGGTGGTGTAGTTTTCATCTGGCTTGCAGTCCAACTCATAGAGCCATGTTTCTTTAACTCACTCACTTCTGCAATGTGAACATCACTTCACAGTGATGCTTATTTTGCCTGACAGCACTTAAAGGAATTTTGGGGTTTTGTTTGTTTATTTATTTATTTATTTAGAGTGTGTGTGTGTGTGTGTGTGTGTGGCCAGCTCAGCCCACCAGGGGGCGGGGCTGGCTGGCATGTGGTGCTGGGGGATTGAACCGCGGTCCCTGTGCTTTGCTAAGCTTGTTCTAAGTAGGTGCTTTAGACCACTGAGCCATCTCACCAGCCCCTAAAGGAATTTTGGATTTTATTCTTTTAAAATAAATATGATTAGGGAAGTGGAATTCATTTCTCAGTGAACCAGAGCCGTGTTCTCTTGTAGGCTGACGAAGCTGCACCTGTCGGGAACTATGATCAGAGGAAGGAGGAGGAGCAGGCCCTGCTGGACAAGCTTACCCACCAGCTGCAGGAGCTCGCTGTGGCCATGAGTAAAGAGAATGCGACCAAGTATGCCTTCTTCCTGCCTTTCTCTAGATTATTTTTTTAAAATTGTTTTTAGTACTAGAGATTGAATCCAGGGCTTTGGCCCTGAGCTACATCCCCAGAATTTTTAAAAAAACTTATTTCCTATTTTGAGACAGGATCTCAGTAAGTTGCCTAGTCTTGGCTCAAACGTGTGGAGTCCAGGATATAGGTGGGCAGCACCATGCCCAACACTACCAGTTTTTATATTTGAGGATAAGTCAGGATAGAAACAAACAAAAAATGACAGTAACTGTGTCCACATTTATTTACTGTGTATAATAGAATGCCTTAGAGCCCATGAGATTTATAGAAAAGCATAAACTGTAGTCTCTGCTTTCCTGATACTTATATCTGGTTGTGGAAACAAAACATGTGAAAAGAAGGCTGCCTTTAATGTTGTTATCAATGCGTAAGCGGTAAAATGATTTGGTTGTTTACATAGTCCTTTGGTAGGTGTTCTTTAAAAATTTGAAGCAAAAGCATCCATTGTTTTTCTACTAGAGAGATCATTAATAATAGATTTTGCAAATATCAAGATTTTTATGTATAAACAAACCAACTTCTAGGGAGCCTCCCCAAAGTCAGTTACTATTGATGCTCTCTAAGTGCAATTCCCAGCTTTTAGTCTGCATCCTGGAAAAAACACTATGCAAGAATGTAGAATTCCCACTGAGTCCCAGGAGGAGAGAGACAGAATAGCTCGGTCTGCACCTCCTTTCCATGCAAACAAGCCTAAAGTCTGGGCAGAATGTCAGAGCAGCTGTCTGCAGGCACCGTGCATCAGCTGAGCAGGCTCAGGTCCTGGTATGGGGAGAGACGGGGTGAGGCCTGCGTTCACCCAGGCTTCTTCCCTGGGATTGCAGGCTAGCTGTGCTGCAAGAAGGTGGACCCACAGCAGGAAGAAGCAGTCTCGCTGGCCTGCGGAGCTGAGGCCCCTGGACTGCAGAGTGAGGTGCTATAGAAAGAAGGGCGTTGAAAAGAGGCGACTCCAGAATCTTCCCCAGGAGAAAGATTGCAAATGTTTAAGAAAAAATAATACCACTATCAGGGAATCTCCCTAGAAAATAGAAAAAGAATCCAAATCACTTTATGAACAATTGGATAACATTGATATCAAATGCTGACAAAAAGTGCTATAAGAAAATCACAAGACAAGACCAGGCGTGGTGGTGAATGCCTGTAATCCCAGCGCTGGGGAAGCTGAAAACAGGAGGATCACTGCGAGTCGGAGCTGTGTAGTGAGACCCTGTATGAAACACATAAAAATGGAAAATCACGGGTTGTTCATGCACAGAGGCACATGCCCAGTGTGGAGATAGCAGCAGATCAAATCCAAAGGCAAATCGGGAGGAGGATACAGCATGGGCAAGTATACATGGTTGGTTTCACATTAAGGAATGAATGATTAAAATTCACCACATGAACATTAATGAAAGTGAAAACCCATGCCAAGTTCCTGTTATCCTTGATGACATTTTAGAGCAGTAGACCCATGTGAAATATGTGCAGAGTCTCTCTTAAAGAAAGGGACACATTAAAAATCAATATATAGTTTATAGATTTTTGTTCTTGTGGTATACAGATTATTTTTTATTTAATTTTTGTTTATGTTTAGGACAGTATTGTATGAGAGTCCTACACTTATTTTAAACAAAGACATTCCAGCGGTGGTGGTGAACCTCTTAAGGCTTTCAGTGATAGTCAGCAGCCCTCTGCAGTGTGCATGCCGCAACTTTGCCTCAGCTGCTCCTCAGCTGCTCCAGAAAGCCATGGGGTGTCTTACTTGTTAGATGTTCTTTTGTTTTTTGTTTTTTGGGGTTTTTTTGGCAGAACCAGAGATTGAACTCAGGCCCTTGCACTTGCCAGGGAGACATTTATTCCACTGAGCCATCTCCCCGGCCCCAAGATTTTCTTTTGTGTTAGTTTTAAGTATTGTTAGCCCCATTAGTGTTAAGTTTAAAGTTAAACTGAAAGGGGATCCCCTCTGTACCCTTCTTCTTGGCCTTCTCTCGAGCTCTTTCCTGGCCCTTGGCATACCATGTGTGAGCTACTTATTGTTCCTGGCCTTGAACGTCCTTTCTCCTCTCCCTTTTCTTTCTGCTCTTTTTTTTTTGCTGAATAATTGCAACTCCTCCTGGAGACCTAATTCGAAGCCTTTTTGGATTCCCTATGCAGCCTGGTTGGATGTCTCCCCTGTATGATTTCTTAGCATCCTGGGCATACATCTCCTGTAGTACCTCCTGAGCTGTATCAAAATTGTGTTTCCTAGACCTTCCCAACATAAGTTCCTTTAGCACAGGGTCCGCCTTTGCATCCCTCGCGTCTCACATAGAACCTGACTTGCGCCATCGGTATCATCATAGCTGACTTGGATGGAAAGCTTCGCGTGGGCAGGCATCTTCTTAACACTCAGCAGGTGGTAACGCTTCTAACTCTTGTGACCACGGTAACCAACAGGATCGATTATTATCCTGACTTGGCCAATGAGAAATAGAGAGCTTACCGGAAACCTACCAAGCTCCTCCACGGAAGAGAGCATAGGACCAGAATTTAAACCCTCTTCCTGTGTGCTAGTGCTGTAATGTTGCTCAGGGAACGTCTGCTGAGGGGATATTTCCAGGATTTGAACAGGCTTCCTGGGTTTGAGTCCAATTCGTGTCCTGCATCTCACGTGCCATGTTCAGATGTTTCTATCCTTGGTCCTCCACAGCTTACCTGCTCAGCTGGGTGGCGGAAACCAGTAGTTGTACTTTCCCCTTAGTTCTTCTATTTACCAGCTCTAAATATGGAGCAATTCTTCTACATACAGAAATTCTGCTCATACTCAGTCTGTTCTTTTTTTTTTTTTTTTTTTTCTTTTTTTTGCGGTAACGGATTGAACTCAGGACCTTGCACTTGTCAGGCGGGCACTTATTCTACTGAGCTATCTCCCCAGCCCCTCTGTCTGTTCTTGTATGTTCCCTCAAGTGGCCACAGTCATAGAAATGCTTTTTGTAGGACTGATGCACGTACCGAAAAGGAGAAAGATGCACATTCTACTGAAGAGGAGCCAGATGGTAATGATGATGGTGATAATGGTGACAGTGGTGACAGTGGTGATGAAGATGAAGGAGAAGAAGACAGTGAAGAAAGCAGTGGGCGGGAAGAAGAATCAGAGGAGGAGGAAGAGCAGCAGGGAGCTGACTCTCTCAGAGAAGCAGCCAATAAAGAATATGTTGCGCTGGGAGACTTTACTGCTCAGCAAGATGGGGATCTTACGTTTAAGGTGAGTAGAAGAAACCAAAACCGAATCTCACAGAGTAGCTGTGCACACTTAGTGAGCTAAGAAAAGTCTTCCTGTGCACCTGTGTCGGGGTGGGGGCGAGACAGGGTCTCCCTTTCTAGTTTAAGCTGGCCTGGAACTGACTGCAGGGCCTCCCAAGTGCTGGCATTACCGGAGTGCACCACCATGGCCAGCTAGGTACACCTGCGTTACATAGTCCTGCTTCAAGCTTTTTAAGACTCACGCTGTCTAAAGAAGTAATAACTTTCGTGTATAGCTAGTAGTACTATGAGATTCTGTCACTGATGTTACCTCTTCTATAGCATTTGAAAATTAGCTTTAGTGTTGCTGATTCTCAATCAGGGACAGAATTTTATGATTCTTTTTGAGCATCACAGGTTTGGGGTTACTCAGCTGAGTCAGGCCGGGTGCTTAGCTAGTGGTAGCAGGGAACACTGTGCTGTCAGTGGTGCCTCTCCTTGTTGATTCAGACAGGAAAGGGACTTTCATCCCTGTTTGCTTGGCCTGTGCATAAATAAATGGAAGTTGGGATGGAAAAATAACATAGTGGTTGTAAAAGAGATCGGAAGCCAGGTGTGGTGGTGCCCTCCTGTAATCCCAGCACTCTGGAGGCTGAGGCTGGAGGATTGCAAGTTCAGGCCCAGCCTGAGCTTCATAGTGAGTTCAAGCCCACCCTGGACTACATGGCAAGACCCTGGCTTAGAAAAATAAAAACAAAAAGGGTGGTAGAGGGATTGAGACCGTTTTCTGCTAGCAAAATGAGTCAAAGAAATGTGAATGAATGTGTAAACTATGGTTATGTTTATTTACCTACAAGTTTAATTAACTGATTGCTAATGAAATATGCAAATGATCATGAAATGTGGTTGTCCTTTGTACATAAGATCCAAATGTGTGTTAAGCAACCAAGTGGAATGATTTATTTATAATAGTTATAGTTATGTAGGGAAGCTTTTGATAAAAGTTAGGATAAACAATGGGTTAGAAAAATATCTTTATTCCAACATGCATTTTGAAGCATTTGTAATGAAGTAATACTCATGTCTATTGAGTTTTCCTTTAAAGTTTTGATTTTCTATTGCTTTAAGAAAGGGGAAATTCTCCTTATAATTGAAAAGAAGCCCGATGGTTGGTGGATAGCCAAGAATGCTAAAGGAAATGAAGGCCTTATTCCCAGAACCTACCTGGAGGTGAGTGTTGTTCATGCTTCAGTTCTCCTTCAACTATTTTCAATTTTAATAAAGCATTAAGTTATAGTCCTTGATCAATAGATTGATTAGTGAATGAATTCAGATACCAAATTTGCTTTAATTTTAGAGCTCGAGTTGAGGAAAACCAGCTGTGTATTAGTGGGCCTGGGTTCCTGTGAAATACTCGTATGCTTGGGAGCCCTGGAACTCTCCTACTGGGAAGCTTTGTAAGCTAGTGCTCTTCATAGCCAGGCGTCGTTAGCCTCGAGGAACCCGACCAGTTAGCTCTATGCTAACTTCCAGCTACTGTAATAGCCTCTGCCTTGTCTGTTACTGGATTACGGCTAATTGGAGTAACACTTTCAACTTTCTCTGCCTGCTTGTCGAGGTGGTAGATTTCAACACAAATGCCACTCTCGTGTTTCTCCACAATTGCTTTCTTTTCTTTTTTTCTTTTTTTTTTGATAGTTTTTAAAAAAATAATTTTATTGAGAAACAAATAGCAGTGCAATAGTTTCAAAACCGATTAGTGGGACATTTCAATAATTAATACATTGCACATTGTTGTCTTCTTAGTGGTTTTTCATAGTACAAGATGCAGACTTGGTATCCTGTCCGCAAACACTGTTAGTGCAAATCTTTCTATTCATTGAATTAAGAGAAAGTAGCTATATATGTGTCCTATTTTGAACATACAGATACAAAATGGTCCTTCATTTGTATCCCCTTTTTTGTTTAGTTTTGTCAGAGATGAGTATTCTATTGTCATTTAAATATTGTAGGTGTATAAATTCAGCAAAATATTCCAATATAGTCCAGGGGTCCATAATAGTAGAGGGTCATCCGTAGGACTGAATTGCCTTCTTTTCGATTGTGATTTCCTTCTCTACCTTCTTGAGCTTTTGTAGTTGTGGGGGCCATTTTGATAGCAGTAATCATAGCAGTTATAGAAAGCAGTGACAGAAATTACAGCCACAAATGCGCATCGGGGCTCAGACTGATGGTTACTTGTACCTTTCTGGCATCTCAAGTCTGTTTACAACCACATAAGCGGCCAGCATCCAGTTTGAAACTCAAGACCTTGGTCATCGGTTCAACCTCATATTCCAGTTGTAACCCACTATGTTTGTATGAGGCCCACCGTGTATCATCAGCGCCTTACTCACATGTGAGCATATGGGACATGCACGTGTGTGCCTATTTTTTTTGTTTATTTGTTTTTTGTGGTACCAGGGATTGAACTCAGGGCCTTACACTTACCAGGCAAGCATTTATTCTACTGAGCTATCTCCCTGGCCATCTATTTTTATTATTTCCTAATATAGAATAGTCATTTTCTGTGCCGAGTAATACAGACGCCTATCTTGAGTTGGTGCTGCCCAAGAGAACTCAAACACATATCACATGTGGAATTTATGAGATTTTTCTCTGACACCAAAGCTATATGTCATTTCCACATCAATTCTCCCCTACCAACCAGTGCCCAACCATTCTGCTGGGTCTGACACTAACTCCTGAAGTCCAGACCCTGCAGTTCTGCCAGCCTGCACCAGGTTCCAGGGCCACGCGTGAATTCCAGAAGCCATCAATTCTTCAGTGTCCACAAATCCAGGAGTGCCCTCTACCTTTCTGAAGAGGTCAGTTCACTATAATATTCACAGAACTTAAGAAAACACTTAACAAGTTGTCCTCTATATCCAAGGATTTCAGATCTGTACATTCAACCAACATCATGTCAAAAATATTTGAGAAAATCAGTTGTATATGTATTGAACATGTACAAACTTTTTTCTTGCCATTATTCCCTCAACAATATAGCATAACAGTCATTCACATAGTATTTGCATTGTGTTAAATATTATCAGAAATTAGAGATGAGTTGAAGTATATAGGAAGATGGATACAGGTTATATGCAAATACTCAACCATTTTTTATAGGAGACATGAGCATCCTTGAGTTTTGGTATTCATGAGAGGTTCTGAGTCATACATCTTGAGGATACTGAGAAAAGATTACACTTGCATTTACTCAGTTGTTATATAGGACCCAACTCAAGTGTAGCTAGATAGGAAAGATGCATAGGGCAAGGTATTGGGGTATGTTGGCTTATACACTGTCTCTGGGTCTGCACCCTCCTGGTATTTTGGTGTGTTCACCAGTCTGAAAAGTCTCAGGGAGTTTCCACTTAGTTTAATTGATTTCAATTCATTGCCCCAGGGGAGCCACTGAGCAGGGGTGATTGGGCCTGCCTCCAGCTCCTGCCTTCCCCAGAGGTTGGCGTGAGCATTTCAGTGTCTAATCCCGTGGCCTGTTCCTCTGGCAGCCAGCCTTCTCCCTGGAGCTGTCTGCAGACCATCTGGCGGTAGCATAACCACTAACATGATCGAAAGGAATAATAATCTTATGGATAAGAAAGCATACGATATTCAGGAAATTCCAAGGGTTCGTGTCTGCCAGGAACAGTGAGACCAAATGCCTGTTTCTCAGTGCCCACATTAAAAAAAGCAAAATGAAATGGAGTTGTTCTTAATACTGTTGTATACTACCCAGCATATTGTACATATAATTTTAACATACAACCAGAATTCTAAAGCATGAGCTGTTTTCCTTTTCACATCAAGCTCAAAGGCCAGCATGCAGTTTATGTTCACAGCACAGCTCCATCTGGACTGAAATGAAAAGCTCAGTAGCCACATGCAGTAGGGGCTGCTGGGTCGTGCCGGACAGGTCTGAATCATGTTTTGATAGGCAGCAAGTGTTCTGGTCCCACTTAGGCACACACATGTAGGCTGTGTACACCCTGTGATTACTATTGTGTTGCAGAGAAGCTACAGTTAGCTGCCTCTGAGTTACAAAGGATCTTCATCCGGAAGTGGCTGACCTAAGAGAAGCCCATTTCTCTCAAGAGTGGAAGAGTGTAAAGGTGACCACCACACACCAGTTAGGGCTCTGTCTGATACTGTATTCCGTAGCTACATGTGAGGCAGCTCTTCCTGTTACATCTATTGCCAGACCTTTTAATGACTACGCAGTGAAAGGGAAAGAGAGCAGGAGTGAAGTGGCAGAAACTGTTACTCCTGTAAGAAAGGTTCCTGGAGGCTACACAAGAACTTCCAGTGGATCTCATGGACCAGCATCTAGTTCCATGGCAACAACTGGCTGCCGGGAGGGTTAGCAGGCACACTGCTGAAGTCAAGGCTTCTGTTAGGGAGAAGGGGCGGAGACCAGGTCACAGCCAGCCAGCACCCTGCTTCGATCAGTCTGCACATGCATCTCTGCGGGCTTGCTTAGTTATTCCTCTTGCAGAAATCCCTAGTGTCTGCCACTGCCTCACAGCATTTGCGCCTTTGTGTCTTGATTTATTTTGCCTGTTTCTTCTCCCACCTCCAACATCTGAGTGTTTCCCCATACATATGCCAGTGCTCACTGTAATTAATTTTTTTAATTTTTTGCCCAAAAACAGTCCTTGTTTTTAAGTGCATTCACTATATCCTAAGAAGGTTGAGCAGTATATCATGTTTCCTGGCCATTTATATTTCTTTTCTGTGAATTGCCTTTTTGGGTCTTTTGGCCATTTTTCTAGGGGATTTTTAGAAATCTTTTTCTCATTGATTTTAAAGACCTGTAATATTTTAATAATAGAAATATTAACTCTGAGAAATTTGTGTGAGATATTTTCTTTGTTGACTTTCAGCTATGTGTGTTTTTCATTAACAGTTTGTCAGTGTTTCACTTACAATTTTGGTTTTGTTATCATAACTGGAAAGGGTTTCCTCATCCTAAGATTACTTCTTTCTAATACTTTTTTAATGTGTGTTTTTAGTCTACAGGGTCTCACTATGTAAATCGGACTCATAGTGATCCTTCTATTTTCAGCCTCCCTAAGCACTGGGATTACAGGCGCATGCCACCACACCCAGTCTCAATTGCCAGCTCAGCTTGCCCTGGGGCTGGGGCTGGCATGGCAGGTCTAACACTTTTTTATTTCTTTTATTCTGACCTTTTTCATGGATAAATCCCATCTGGGTTTATTTTGATTAAAACTTGTTGTCTGCCTCAGTCTTTGCCATTTTATCAAAGAGTGAAATTATCGACTATATGCTAAATACTTTTCCCTATCGTATTCTCAGTTCTCTTCTATGCTTGAGTCTTTCTAAAAGTACTAGGATTCTTACTGATTGGCTTTTACATTTGTTAAAAAGCTCTTCATATCGCAATGATTTTCTAGCCCTATAATAAAGAAAAAGAAGAGCAAGAATCAAGTGAGGAGGACGTGGAGGTGGTGGATGAGACAGCAGACGGAACTGAAGTTAAGCAAAGGTATGGGCAGGGAGGGAGAAGATAGCAAAGTAGCTTTGGAGAACTTTTTTACTTCACTTGTATAAATGATGCAGACTTTCTGGGCTGGCGAAATAGCTCAGCAGACGAAAAAAGGAAAAGCACAATCAGAGTTTCTTTCTTGGGGGCACTGAGGTTGAACCCAGAGCATCGTATATACTGGGCAAGTGTCCCACCACTGAGTACATCCCTTCAAAACGTTCCTGAAATAGAGACAACTTGTGCTTGAGAGCTTTTCTTACTATTGTTTACTTAAGATCATGGCTACTTTAATTTTGTAGTTAGTATGTAGCTCTAGCTTGGCTTCATCTAGAAACTTCTTTTTTTTTTTTTTTTTTTGGTACTGGAAATCAGACTCAGGACCTCGCACTTGCCAGGCAGGCGCTGTGCGGCTGAGCGTTACCCTAACCCCTCATCTACCAACTTCTTCGATGACTGCAGCTTCCTATTTGAATGAATGGGTATAAGCTGTCACTTGCTATCTTGTCTCCCCAGAACTGATTCCCATTGGAGCGCCGTCCAAAAAGCTCTCTCTGAGGTTAGTACCTCCTGCCTTATTGATGATGTCTTCTATTTCATGTCTTACCTGTTTGACAGAAGAAATTGTCTTGGTCCTGTATCATGACAGAGTAGCTTGGATTGAGTTCAGATTCAAGATGGAATGGAGACTTGGAAAGAGTGTAGGTCACAGAGGGCTGTCGAGGCATGGTTGGGTGTAAAGAATCAGGTGCACATTGAAGCAGCTAGCCCGGTACCTTCGTGCTCCACCTCATGTTTCTAATTAGATCTTTCGTACAAAAGAGAGTAATCTGATGCATGGTATGATTTTTTTTCTCTTTTTTTTTTCTCATAATTTTATTGATAAACAAATAGCAATGAGATAGTTTCAAACCAAATTGGTAGGACAGTTTCAATAATTAACACATTGCATACATTCTTCCTTGTGGTTAACATGGTATGATTTGAGGGTTTAGAATTATTCTCATTGATCCTACTAGAATTTTCTGCCATTTTGTTGAAGAATAAATTTCATTTACTGTTTGAAAAATCTGACGAACTCATAAATTTCCTATAAACCTATCATTTAAAAAATTAGAGGGCCGTGGAAATGGCTCAGTAGAATAAGCGCTTCCCTGGCAAGCGCAAGGGTCTGAGTTCAATGCCCAGTTCCACAGGGAGAAAAAAAAATTAACAAAATGAAAATCCTCAAACAGTTTGGTAGGTATTCTTGCTGACATTTCACTCCATGTCTTACCTACAAAGACATGCTCCCGTGTGTGTGTGTGTGTGTGTGTGTGTGTGTGTGTTCACATATATAAAACACCCTAAATTTCCTCAGTGTATATAGTTGCAGTGTCACTGCTCTGTTAAATGGCCATGCATGGCAGCGCAGAGCTGAGGGGTCCGTTTTGACAAAGGCTGTTTGAAGCAGCTAGTCCAGAACAGAGCGTCCAAGCACCACATGAGGCTGAGGCCCTTGGGAAGGGCAGGATTCGGGGTGGATCTTGCTTTCAGGAATTGGGCAGCACGTTGCAGCATCTTCCCCCTAAAGTCTGTGTTTGCGTTATAGAAGTGAAGAACCATGAACACAAGTGAGCAGATTATTTTGTTTCTGTTCTCTGCAGCAGATCAACACTGTGGATGCGCTGGCCATGATGGGGGCCATCCCAATGGGCTTCCGGCCCTCCACGCTCTTCCAGCTGCTAGAGGAAGGTGAAGCGGGTTAAGCAGTCGGGAGTGGGGTATAACTTTTCTGTGGTAGCCAGAATAAGACGAGGACAGTGGCCATCTCACCCCTCACTGGCACTCATCTCACCTTGTCTGTGACAGCAAGCAGAGACCCCGATCCTGTCAGGCCAGTCTGTTGTCTGTGCTCTGCCTTCCTGCCGCCCCGCCCCCACCCCCGCTTGTCCTTGCGCTGTCAGTCCTTTCCTGCATGGTAGCCTGGCCTCCTGCTTCCTCCTGCTGGCTGCTTTCCCCCGTCAGGCCCCCGCCTTTAAGGAGCAGCTCCTACTTCCAGCCCCTAGCATAGCACTTGGCACAGGGCAGGGACTGCAGAAGTAGCTGTTGAATGAATAAGTGATTTTACAAGAAGTATTCTTCATAACTAAACTATGAAAGAAAAAGATAAAAATGCTTTTATATTATTTTTGTATGTTGGTTTTTTGTTTTTTGTTTGTTTTTTTTTTCCCCAAAATCTATAAAATGCTTGGAGCCAGCGAGATAGCTCAGTGGTCTAAAGTGCCTGCTTAGGCAAGTGTGTAGGGACCGCAGTTCAGTGCCCAGTGCCACATGCCACACCAGCCCTGCCCCCATGGTGGGGTGAGCCAGCCACAAAATCTGTAAAATGCTTATGGATTTTTGCATTTTAGAAAATATTTGAATGAATTATCTTCATGATAAGGCAGGTTATTGTCCTAAAATCCTTTCAGGTCTTTAGGCTGCCTTAAGATAATCTCTGTTTATTTCTTTAAATTCTGTATTGTTTTAGTAAGTATGAAGTATGGGTTGAACATCTGTCTCAGGAAGCATTTTTTTTTTTTGCGGTACCAATGATTGAACTCAGGACCTTGTGCTTGCCAGGCAAGTGCTTATTCTACTGAGCTATCTCCCCAGCCCACAAGAAGCATTTTGGAAAGTTTCTGTTTCCTAAGTTTGTAGCACAATACAGTAATATGGATGTTGAGTTTTGAATTGTATTCCTCTTTTTGCAAGAAAATCAAGGGAGACTTACTTTTACAGGGAATCAGTTTCGAGCAAGCCACTTCCTACAGCCAGAGCTCACGGCGTCACAGCTGGCCTTCAGAGATCTAGTGTGGGATGCCAAAGCGGGCACCGTAAGTTTAATCACAGTCACTAAGTACAAATATCATGGCAGCTCAGGCACTGCAGAAACCAAAGCATTGTTTCTCATTGGGGTTTTTAAATGTGGTGCTTTCATACGTAAGGTAAAACTTGGACCTGGTACCTTGACTTTGTCTTGTCTCTCTTCTCTGTTGCTCTTCTCTCCCATTGTTATAAAGGGAAAACGCTAGGTTTTGATTCTAGTCATTCTTAACCTGTTTCTTGATCTGCAGAGATGGGGCTAGCCATAGTTCCAACATGCAGTTGCCCTGAGAATGATTTTATATGGACAGGCTTAGCCCCATGCCTGTGGTAAATGTGGGTGGCTGTCCCCATCGTCCCTGTGATCAGGCCTAGTGTGAAGACCCAGGTTGCAGAGCTGTGCCCTCCGGTGGTGAGACCCCAGCCCCTTCCCCTTCCCTTTTGCTCCCTGGCCACCTTGTTGTGCAGCCTCAACACGGTGCCCTGGAGCAATGTGGCCCATGGACCAGGACACAAAGTGGAAGCTGAAACAGACATTTGAGTTCCTCTTTCTTAAAGAGATGGTCTCGGATATTTACTACCGCAATGGAAAGCCAAGGGACACAGCCAGTGTCCTGTTGTTAGTGCCGTCGTGATACTGTGTGAATTAGATATGAAGAAGGTAGCAAAAGAACTGCATGATTATACTTTTTTAGGCAGGATCTGCTGTCTGGGTATTTGAAGTACAGAACACTCTTGAGTTTTCACTCTACTGCTTGCAGCAGATGTGAGCCACATCTGAGCACTCCCCAGCCCTCCTGTCTGCCTTCTCCTGCCCTGCCTCCCTTCCCTGCAGTCCGAGGGATGGGTGAGAGAACTGAGAGGCCAGGTTTGTAGGGTGGGCTGGTGCAGGACCTCAGTACCCCTTCCCTCCCAGCCTGAACATGACTGGAACCTTCTTTAGTAGGTTTGGTATCTCGTTTTGTACATTAACAAGGACGTTATATTTGGTCTGTTCAGTGTATATTGTTACAAATTTATGCCCAGGAAACTAAATATTCAGCTCTCATTGATGACAACCAGATCTCAGTGCTGAAGGTGCGGCTTTTGATCCTCAGTTTCTGGGGCCAACCGGAGGGGCGGGGCTTTCGCCGCTCATTTGCATACTGGCTGGGCCGCGGAAAGGGACAGTCTGTGTTGTTTCCGGAAGTAGGGGGGCGTGATGGCGGCTGTGACTGAAGTGGAGCCTGCCCCGTGGACATCGCAGAGGAGGGATCCTGGCAGAGGAGCTGGTGGCTCAGAAGCGCGAAGAGACTTCGAAAATTCCCGGAGCTACATCTGAAGCAGAATGAAGCTCACAAATTAAATCACCAAGAGGTTGTGGAAGAAGATGAGACTTAAGTTACCCGCAAATTGGAAAGCCAAAACTCATTTGGAACGGGAACTGCAGGAAGCAGAAAGGAAACAGGAATGTGCAGCCGAGGCGAAGACTAGGAGAAAGGGAAGTTGCAGGACGTCAGTGCTGAAGATGCAGAAAGGTGGGAGAGGAGGAAGAAGGGAGAAAACTCTGAGCTTGGCTTTTCAGGTTATGCGGCTGCCCTGCCGCGTCAGGATCACCAGCCGACCAAGCGGATCAAACCTGACAGGGAAACGCATGAGAGACTCAGAAAAACACCGAGAAGTTTTTCCCAACATCCGGCAGTCTTCTTCATGGGACACATGTGCCTTCCACAGAGGAACTTGATAGAATGCTCGGAAATCTGGAAAAACAAGTTGAAAAACGAGACTTATAGTCAAAGACGTCCTTATAATGACGATGCAGACACTGACTACATCAGTGAAAGAGATGCCCAATTCAGCAAGAAAGCTGAAAGGTTCTACGGGACGTGTATGGCTGAAATTAAACACTTTGGAAAGAGGAACAGCTGTTTAATCCTCATTTTTAGACGCTTAAGAACAGTGCAAATTTCTGCTCACAAATTGAAGTTCTCTTCAATATTTTATCAGTAAACCAGAAGATAGTTTCTGCCCTCCCACTCAGCATTTTGAAATAATAAATGGTTTTTTTTAATGTATACTTCTGTGTATATTTCCAGTTTTGTGCTAGAATAAAAGATCTATTGTAGTAAAAAAAAATGTTGACAGCTGTTAGACATTGTCTTATTTGCAATCACAAACTTACTTAAGTGAAAAGGCTCCAGGTCAGACAGTAAAATGCAAAGTTTACTTGAGGCTGTCCTGAAAAAATAAAAAGTCAAAATTCCAATTTGTTTATTCACAATCTGACCTTTTATCTGTGAATTCCCTCTGTCAGCAGATCCAGGTAAGAAGTCAAATGGGCCAGGGAGATAGCTCGGCAGCATAAGCACCTGCCTGGTCAACACAAGATCCTGAGTTCAATGCCTCGTAAAAAAAAAAAAAAAAAAACCTCAACCAAGTAGATGGTTGCTTGAAGTTTGTTTTTGTTGTTGTTGTTGTTTTTTAAGGAGCATTTAGCTGGTTAATATTGATGCCAGGTTTCTTGGTCGCTGTGCCACAGTAGCCCTCTACACTTAACATGCATTGTTTGTAGAAAACTTGGAGACCGAAATGCGGTGGTTCCATGGTCAGCTCAGGTGCTGTTCCTGCTACTAGTGCCTGTTCTTCCCATTGCAGCTCTTAAGTAGTTAAGAAAAATGCAGAGATATGCCAAATATCACTTCAGAAATTTTACCCAAAATGACTAGTTATGACTTTAAATGAACAGAGTATTATAACTTCTCAGATTTGTATATGTTTATACAAAATTTTTCGTTATTCTCTTTTTTTAAAATTCTGTATATTTTCTTAAGCCACGTTTACAAAAGATGCTTTGGGAAATGGATGTGGACTACAAGTAACAAAAATAAACTTGCTCTAATTCCTCTCTCAGATCAGGCCGAGACCAAGCCGCATTTCGCTGGTCCTGACACTGTGGAGCTGTAAGATGATTCCTCTCCCGGGAACGAGCATTCAGGTCCTCAGCCGGCACGTGCGCCTCTGTGTGTTTGACGGCAGCAAGGTGAGCTCTTGACACTGGCCTGGGGCGTGCCAGGGTGGCGGAAGAGCAGTTCAGTATTGGTGAGGCCACATGGCAAGCACGTGCTGCGTGGAACAGCACCCTGCTCACCTCTGTGCTGCTCATCGCAGAATAGTGAGGTAATTCTGGAAAAAGGAGGAGATAGTAAAGAGCAGTAGCTAATGAAATAAAAGCAAATAAGAGAAAAATATCAAGCAAAAATTGACTCTTTGAAGAGATTAATAAAACTGAAAGATGGCCAGTAAGAGCGAGCAAAACATTTTTAAAAGAAAGGAAGCAAGTTATCAGTACTGACATAGAAAGAGAAACACTGTCACAGCTTCTACAGACATTAAGCTAAGCAGGGAAACTTAGTGCAGTTCTTACAGGAGACAAGAACTCCCCAGTCGGTAGTCACAGCTAAGATCCAAGGGGCAACCAGGTAGTAAGTGAAAGACCCAGAGGGAGCATGAATAGCCTACGGGCTCAAAAGTGACACAGCATGGCAACCAGAGGCCAGCAAAGTGTCATCTTCAAGAGCGAAACCTAAACCCATTTGCCTGAGCTTAACCCTGGCTCCACCGTTCACTGGGTGCAGGGCTTTGACCCAGTGACTCCTGGCTGTCACCTTCCTCCTCCAGTACATACCCTTGGGTAGGACAGCACTTGGCCTGATGCGTGGGACCTAGTAAAGATCTCAGAAGCTGGATTGGGTGAGGGATGGGCTTGCAGTTTAAGAGAGGTGGAGATAAGAGATGTGAGAGGTAATGCAGCTCATGTGGAGGGAGAGTGGAGTGTCACACGTGACACTAGATCTTAGACTTCTGCGTCTTCTTAGTTGGTGGTGACCTTCAGTGGCACGGGCAGTGCTGGCAGAGGACAAGTCTGGAGGAGATGACATGGGTTTGATTTCACTCATTCCAAATGTACCTTAGCCTAGCATAACAGAAATACTTTGTCTTTTTGTCTCTGTCTCTGTCTGTCTCTGTGTGTGCCTCTCTCTGTCTCTCTCTCTATGTGTCTCTCTCTCTCATCAGAACCTGGAGTAAATCATCATCAGCCTCATTTCTAATCTGCACAAAGCCAGCTCTGCCACAAACGTGCCAATAGGTGTCACCACTGACCAAGCAGTGATGAACTGCTCTCTTGCGCTTAGATCTGGTTTAATACTTTTTCTTAGACTTCTTGTTCTCATGTATTAAAACATAAAACAAAGACTAGAACTTGCTTATTAATAGCATATAAAAATAAGATAAAAATTTATGTCAAAATCATAGAAGTGAGTTTATAAAACTATATTAGATTTCTAAATTGAGAACTTATATAACACACTTTTTACTTACTGTATTGAGTGCTTCCTTAAAATAAATGTAAGGGTAGTAAAATTAACTCACAGAATGTAACTTCCAGGACCAACCCTGTCCCACAGTGATGCTGTGAGCTCTGAGCAGTATTTTAAACAGAGAGCTACCAGAGAGCACTGCAGAGCGTCTGGTAGGGGGCAGACGGACACTGAAAATGGCATTGCATATTCTTTTTCCCCCCCTTCCAGTGTGTTCCTCTTTATTCATTTTCAGAGTACAAACTTAAACTTGGGGAGGCTGAATTAGCCCAACCCACCTCTGGCAGGTGTACTCAACATGCTGTATAAAGTATAACATTTAATTTATCATTTCTTTCTCAAGAGAGTTTTCTTCAGTCCATTAAGCCCCAGCTCCCCTCACATGGGCTTTGGTGGAGGTCGTGGGGCAGCAGCAGCAGGTCTAAATCGGGCTGGACGAGTTCGGTCCTTGCGGGCTTCACGAGATCGATTTCTGACCACTTTGCTGTGAGTGGCACAACTCACACAGTAATGCAGCTTCACATACAGCTTGGGAAGCACATAACCGTCGAAGACACTCGCTTCGGAAATGTCCCTGACGGCGGCGGCCCCCACTATGTTCTGAATGACAAACTTCTTAATAGCCTTATGCTTGGGTACGCACCCGGCGCAGTTTGTGCAGCGAATAGGCCCTTTTTGGCATGATTGTTGTTCTTTTTTTCGTCTTCTTGGAAAGGAGGATCCAAAAGAGTGGCATTGCATATTCTTAGTGATTTTTGCAGCCTACTGTTGTGGCATACACTTGTAATCCCAGCACTTGGAAGGCTGAGACAGGATTGCCTCAAGTTCAAGGCCAAATAAAAATGTGTTGATAACACAGGGGCGTGGTGGTGCACCCCTGTAATCCCAGCACTTGGGAGGCCGAGGCAGGAGGATTGCTACTAGTATGAGGCCAGCCTGGGCAACAAAGTGAGCTTAAGGCCAGCCTGAACTGCATAGTGAGACTGTGAAACCCAGTTTCCAAAAAAAGAAAAAGAAAAATCAGAATAGTCTCAGGTTAAGTTTAAGACATCTGTCATAAGCACACCTACCCTAAAAAAAATGATTGAAAGAAATTCTCTAAACGAAGTAGCATGATTTTTAAAAAGGAATTTGAGAACATCAGAAAGGAAGGAAGAAGGAACAATGAAAACAGTAAACCTAGGAGTAATACGTTTATCAACATGTTTTTATTTGGCTCCTTTGAAGTGTTGGACTACTCTTACATCTGTGATGTCTTAGTGTTGATATCTGTTAAGTGCCTTATTCAGTTTGGGATTTTCCTGCTTTTCTTGGTAAGATAAATGGTGTTTTGTGAGATCATGGATATTTGAGGTCTTGAGATTTTTTCTGAATCTGTAAGGCCAGGCATGGTGGCGCACACCTGTAGTCCCAGCGCTCAGGAGGCTGAGGCAGGAGGATCTCCGTAAGTTTGAGGCCAGCCTATGCTACACAGGGAGCTCAAAACCAGCCTGAACGATGTGGTAAAACCATCTCAAAAAAATAAAGGGTCTCCTTTCACCTGACCTTGATACCTTGCTGGCAGGGAATCTGGGAGCTGCTCACTTCACTGCCCAGTCAGCATGGAAGCACAGGGCCTGCACTTGGCCACTGTTCCCCCATGGGGGAAGTGGGCCTGCTGACCATGAGCCCTGATAGCCACAAGGATGCCCCGTATGCCTTGGTTAGTTAGTGGCACCCCTGGTGTCACTGCCATGTCCTATGACCCTGGGCCAGCCCAGCTTCTCTCTACGCTTGACGTTACACAAAATAAACTGAGGTCATGACTTTGTTCATTATACTAAGTTTTACATCAAACAAGAATGTAAACAAACCAGAAAGATAACTCAGTAGAAATAAAATGTTACTAAAAAAAAAAAAAAAAAAAAAAAAGAATGTAAACAAAGGCTCAAATTTAATAATGTATGTGGCACAGGTCAGAGAAGTTTAGCAACATCTGTAAATTTGCAGTACGAGGTAGCCCGGCTAGCTCAGTCAGTACAGCTGAGACTCCTAATTTGCAGTATGTCAGAATGTGGGCAAAGCGAGGGGTGGGGAGGTGATACACAGGTGATAAAACAGCACAGTGGAAGCTGTTGGCAGGATCCGGGTGACGGGCCCGTGAGTACTACCGTAAGCGCCTTTCATCTGGGTTGATGTGGTTAACAGGTTGCATAATTAACCACCATCGTATGTTTTACCCTTTTAAAATTTAATTAAAACCCTTAAGTACTCATTTAAAAAAATGCAGCAACTAAACACCTGTGCCAATAAAGAGAACTAAAAGACAAACCCAAGGCACACTGAAAACCTTTTTCATCTTAGAGTATTACTCCTTCTGAATTTTTGTTTCTTTTTGTATCTATTATATGTTCCAATCAAATTTAGTGGAACTATGAACTTTTTTTTTTTTTTTTTTGTAATGTGAACTATTTCAAATGCACCAAAATATGCAGAGACTGATGCGTAGGCCCCTGTGGCTAGCCCAGCTCACTCGGTTGGAGCCCACCAGGTTGCAATTTGTATTTCTGGCTTTTTAAACAAACAAAAAAAAAAGTATTGCAGGGGAGATGGCTCAGTAGAATAAGTACTTCCCTGGCAAGCGCAAGGGCCTGAGTTCAATCCCTGGTTCCACCAAAATAAATAAGTACTCTCTGGTTACTTCTCTTAAGCTAAAACTTCTCTAAAGTCAGTTCAAATTTCATTGACTATATCCTTGCAGCATGTAGCATTAATTTTATAAAAAGTTTGGCTCCTTTTGCATTTCATTGTTTCACATCAACTGCAGGGTGAACCTCTTGCATATAGCATTTCATAGGAGGTTAAATTGCAGGAAGAGAGTAGTTTATGGGCCCCGAATCTTGAGGCAAAGCATGATGTGTGTCCCAGCTGATGACGGTGTCTGTCTTAGCAACGTATGAAATCCCATCTCTTAAGTCTCTTGAAAGACCAATTCTATCTGAAATTTCACTCTTAGCTCTTAAATACTTCACTTACAACAGCTTATTACAGGCACAAGGTCAAAGGCTGAATTCATTTTATTAGTTTCTTTGTTGTCTTAATATTGAAGGCTTGTTTTTCACTAATTATTTTTAAAGTTTTATGCATACTGGACTTGACGCAAAAAGAAGAACATCACGGAACTGCATGAAATAGAACATGAAAGCCCCCCTCCCCTCTGTCAGCACTCCCGGACTCAGAAGCAGGGACGTTTCAGAGAACTTTTTGCGGTAGGATTTGAGATGGGAAAATCTCATTTCAGGTTCTGAGCAACATTCACACAGTCCGAGCTACATGGCAACCGAAGAGGCCCAAAACGTGGGCTTTTTCTCCCCAGGTAGGTAATCTGCTGAGTGAGTAGAAATAAACTTCTTTTACACGTTAAGATCTAAATAAAGTGAGGGTGTCACTGTGACATTCAGCAGGGCCCTAGATTTCACTCTTTAAATTCCTTAGTGTTCCTTAAAGTTTTAGATTAAAAAAAAAATCACTTGTATTCCTAACTCACCCACCTTATAACTCCTGTGGGTCATCTTATTCAAAGGATGTCAATTTTAGAAAATACCCATTTGATGAAACATGAAAACAAGCAGATAAAATTTAGCAAGCAGGGTGTAGGGCGTTTTTCCAAAGTGAGCCTTTCACACTGTGCTACTGACAGTTGTGTCTTCCCAGATAAAATCAGATGGGGCGCTGAGGACTGTGCCCGCACCCTGGGACTGCCAGGGCTTCAGATGACTGACTCAGGGTTCTGTGGACACCAGCGAATCAAAGATTCTTTATGTTCTTTAGCCAGCATTAGTTGTGGATAGTTTGCCTTATTTGGTTTCTACCACCAAGGTTTTGTTACTGTAGCATCTTAGTTCCTGCCACACCCAACTTGTTTGTGTTACTGCACCCTAAAAACTCTTAATTGTCCTTCCTCTTATTGCATCAAGATGGTAAAGCAAGGGGGCGGTTTGGTGAGAGGACATGGGCTGTGCGTGAGGCCTGGCCAGCTCACTGTGCGTGCACGTGTTCTCCGTCCTAGCACAAGTCCTGCAAGTGCAGGGTCACCTTGTGAGCCCCCTACCCCCAGGGAGAATCCCCTGTCCTTGGCACAGCCCTACACAAGTGTGCAGCGGCATGTCTGTGTGTGGAGGGTGGAATGTTCTGCTGCTTTCCTAGAGTATAAAGATGAGATGTTGGGAGGGTGAGTATAGAGTCCGTTGGCAAGTCCCGGTAGACCTCTGCGCAGTGCCGTGCATTCATCCAGGGTGAATTTGCAGGACAGTGGAGGAGAAGCGCAGCTCTGAGTACTAGTGTCTCCCTCTCGTGCTCTTGACATGTGCCAGGCCCTGTGCTGGGCCTCTGTTTGTGATGTTTTCCAAAAGCCTCAGAGGAGCCCTTGGGGGTGGGCACTGTGGAAAACATCTCTCTGGCTGACTGCAGTGGTGGTGGGGTTCTGGGAGCCCAAGAAGGTGAGGTTAGTTGACCCCAGAGAAGGTGTAGAAGAGAAAGCAGACCTTGAAGGATGGGCAGGACTGTTCAGGCAAGAGGGGAGATTTGGTTGTCTAGGGAGAGAGAAGGGATGTGCAGAAGGGAAAGGAACACGTAGCAGTCCGGCTTCAGGAGAGCTGAGCTAGTGCGTGTGTCCTCCTTCGTTTAGCTCTGTTCACGCACGCAGTGGCTAAGTCACCACCTTCTGTGAACCAGGCTTGCTAGAGCCTGGGACCTCCTTCCAGTACTTGTTTCACACTGACTCTACCTGAAGCAAAAAGTAAAGTAACAGTAATCCCTGGAAATAGACGTTATTTCAAATCATCATTATAGAAGATGGACCCAGTGCATCTGCTTTTTATTTTCCTTGAAAGGCCTTTACCGTAACGCAGGGCTGTAAGCCATGCCCAGAGGCCCGGGAGCTGAACGTCCTCCACTTTTCCTCCCCACCGTCACCACTTTCTCTCCCTGCAGGTTACTGGCATCTTGCCCTGCCTGCTCAGCGGCGATTGTTTCATCAGGTCCAACTCTTCATCCCCAGACCTCGGGATCTTGTTTGAACTTGGAATTTCCTATATTCGTAATGTACGTCATTTAAGAGAGGGAACTGTTAGAAATGTCTGAATTTACAGGTAAAATACCAGAAGGCTGCTGTGTGATAGAATTGTAATCTCTTACAGAATGAGATTGACAGTGATTCCAATTTTTTAGGTAGTGCTGCCTTTCTTGGTGGCATTTAAAATGGTATTTGTTTGCATTTGTGGCGTTAGTAAACACTAGTGCCTTGTGAGTGCTCCAAAAGGCTGGGACTGTGTAGGAAGTGACAAATATGACAGAAGCCTTCCAGCTCAGGGGTCAGTCACGTCTGTCTCCTGGGAGCTGAGTGCGCCTAGGTTTGTAACAGAGTTACGAAAGGACCTGGCAGAGTGGTCAGCTTATTAAGAGCATGCCAGAAACTGGGTTCACCGAGTCACAGGAACTGTTGAACCCCTGGGTGTGAGCTGTGCTAGTAAGTCCACATCTCTATGTTCCGATAGTGGCTTGAGATGTGGAGAAAGCTGAGGCAGGAGGAGTGTGAGGCCAGCCCGGGCTGCACAGTGGGCTCAAGACCAGCCTAAGCTATGCCGTAAGACCCTGCCTCAAAAAGCCAGTAATAAACAACCTGGCCCCGATGACTGAGCGGCTACACTATGGTCCTGTAACACTGCGGTTCTTTGAGACTCATGCGTGTGTATTGCACATGGGTAGCGCGGTGGGAGGAGCAGGTCCCCAAGCCAGCCCGAGTGGCCTGTCAGTTGGTAGTAGAGCTAAACTTCTGAGCAAAACAGCCCTTGAGCGACCAGTTCTGCATCTCACCTGGCAGTGAAGCCAAGTCTCGTAGCCCCAAGTGGTGTCGCTGAGATTTGAGGGCAGTTCACAGAACGCTGAGTGCGCTCAAGGCCCTATGAGAGCTGTGGCCACCTCATCAGGTTTACATGATTTTCAAGAGCAGTTTCAACAAAACACGATTGTCACTCGAAGTACCGCCTTTAAATTTGCGAGGGAAGTGGACATCTGTTAGGTCCTTTATTTTCTGGGAAAGAGCGGCTGAGTACTGGGGTGAACACGCATTTTGTTCCTCTCGGGGGTCTTGGGGTGGGGACACCAAGTCACTCACTTGTTTTGCTTCCTAGTCCACTGGTGAGCGAGGAGAGTTGAGCTGTGGCTGGGCGTTTCTGAAGCTGTTCGATGCCAGTGGCGTTCCTGTTCCGGCCAAGTGAGTGGGCTGCGCGTTCCTGACCCGCAAGCAGCTTCATCTTTAGGGTCTGGGTAGCTCAGGTTTGTTCAGTTAGCCCTCAAACAAGTTTTCATTGTTAACATGAGTGTTATTTAGGGTGCTGTGTAGGCTCAGCTTGCAGTGTCATGCCAGGGAGGAAGAAATGACGCGTGTGGCAGCGTTTTAAGAGATGTTTGCCCTGGCTGGCTGCTGAGAATGTCCCGTCACTGACTTCCCATGTGCTGGCACGTTCTTCTGTGCTGCCAGCAGAGCCTAATTCTCTTCAGAAAGAAGGAAGGCTGAGCCAGGGTCCTGAGGTCCGGGGCCTCGGCCTTTCTCCTGCACGCAGAACCTGGAAGCCGTAGTAGGAAGCTATAAACAAATTTAAATTTTTGGAGCAAAAGGCAGATGAGAAGCAGGTATTTGTGGTAAGAATCAAAGAATAAATGGAAAGAATCCTGTTGTCCTTAATAAAAAAGGAGCTCTTGAAAATTAGTAAGATGATGATCATCTGAATTTCTAAACAGGGATAGGTGGGTGGGAACACAGTATTAAGTCCAGGATATACACAAGAAATTCACAGAGGGGCAGGCCGAGGGGACAGTGAGCAAGAGCCCCAGTTCGAATTACAAAGCTCAGAGCTGTGATATGTAATGTGTCACGGCCAGAGGTAAAAGTCCTCACTATGTCTGGTCTTGGCATCACCCCATAGATGGGAGTGGGAGGGGGTCCCCGTTAGCAAGGGTGGGTGTAGAAGCCCAAGCTTCTTGTGGCATGTTTAGAAAATACGTGCAGGGGAGTTGCTGTGGTACTCAGTGAAAGAAGTAAGGAAAGTACATCTCCATCGTTCTAAAAGTGATGTCACAGGCACTTTTTAAGCGAGGTAGAGCTCTATGTATTAGTACAGAAATGCTTGCAGTGTATAGCATACAAAATGTGAGGCACAGCAGTATGAATACCGTGGCTCCCTTTTTGTTCATTAGAAACTTCGTTAGCCAGGCATGGTGGCACACATTCATAATCCGAGCACTCGGGAGGCTGTGACAGGAGGACCGCTGCGAGTTGGAGTCAAGGCCAGCCTGGGCTACAGTCTGAGTCCAAGGCCAGCCTGAACTGCATAGCAAAACTCTTATCTTAAAAAAGAAAGAGACACCCTTTGCCAGCTTGTGTGGGTGGGTGCAGGTAAACTGGATCAGAAGCGGGACGCTGGCATGACCTTTTAATGTCTCCTCTCTGCACTGAGGCACTGCACTGCTTCAGAACGGACGCGCGCAGGGCTGCGGAGCAGCTCCTGTGGTCTTCATGTGAAGCCGTGCTGTTGATCTCCAGCACTGGGGGCGAGGCGGCATGTATCAGTTTTGAAATTCACTCTGTTTTTCCTGTATATTTGTTGGCCTTTACATAGAAAAAGATGTGCCAAGGTAGGAAAGAAAGATGGCGAGAGGTTTCTCTGTCATCCAAATTGTTTACAACACTGTAAAGGTCATTTTTATATTTTAAAAATAATGGAAATTCATAATGGCTTTGTTTCCAGTAATGATTGAATTCATTTGAAAACTAATTCAAGCAGTTGTCATTAAAAACAAATAATGTCAATCTTTCTCATTTTCATGTAAGAAAGCCATGCCCTCCATAGTTTGTACTGAGAGTCTGTTGCTTTTTGTCGCTGATTATAGACATAATAGCATTGTGTCTGTAAATACCTTTGTGCTCTGTATTTTGCTGCTGACTCCAGTGTTCACAAATGCCCGTGAGGCGTGCCATCTCAGCACGTTTTTCTTTCTAGAACTTATGAGCTCTTCTTGAATGGCGGGACTCCCTATGAGAAAGGCGTGGAAGTGGACCCTTCTGTGTCCAGGAGAGGTACAGCTCTGAGGCGTTGCTTCCCTGCCCTTGAAGCTGGAGCACCTCTCAGGCCCCTCTGAGAAGCTCGCTCTCACAGCGCTCTTGGCTGCGGCCCACGCTTTCACAGGCCAGGCCAGTTCAGAGCTTGCCTGTTGCGAAGTGCGGAGACGTGAACCTGTGACAAGCACGCCTGCATTGCCCTCCGAAGAGCTGAGGGCCTTGTACGTGGCCACCGGGCAGGCAGCGTGCTGGGAGAGTGAGGGTCACACGCCTGTCCTCGTGGGGCTCCCCTGCTGTCCTCACCACTCCGTCCTTGTTTGTTGATCACTGCTGCTGTCCCAGCCTCTTGGGACATGAGAGAGCCTCGGGTCCGTGATGCACTTGGGTGTGGAGCCACATGTGTTCCCTTAAGCGCCCCTTTCCCCTTCATAGGCTGGCAACAGGGACGCATCCCGATGCCTTTCCAGGCCCGTGGGCATCCACATCCAATAGTCCCTCAGCGCTCTGAGAGTACTCGGGGACTCCTGCTTGCCATACACATTAGCACTCTGGCGGCACACTTCATCAAACACTTGGCTTATTGTACTTGCTCCAAACACTTCAACTTTTCAAGTTTACCTTTGATTTTTTTTTTTTTTTTTTTAACAGCACACAACAGCATTTTCCATCAGATGCTGAGTATGCGGAGGCAGCCTCAACTGCTGGTGAAACTGAGGTCTCTGAACCAAAGATCAAGGAACATACTGAGGTTGGTTCCTACTCACCGCTCTGCATGCTTGAGAGCACCCGTGGGCCACTGCTCAGGCCTGTCCTGCTGTCAGGCTTGGGAGCACCCGTGGGCCACTGCTCAGGCCTGTCCTGCT
>NW_004524628.1:3338227-3400291 GCF_000260255.1 Octodon degus
TCAGGCTTGGGAGCACCCGTGGGCCACTGCTCAGGCCTGTCCTGTTGTCAGGCTTGGGAGCACGTGTGGGCCGCTGCTCAGGGCCTCTCCTCCTGCTTAGTCCACTTTTGTCAGTTGTTTGGTTCCTCATTCATTCTCCGGCCAAGATCAGTTGGGAGCTGAGCGTGGAGGCACATGCCTGTAGCATGCCTGTAACTGCAGAAAATCTCCAGGTCTTTGAGACCAGTGCGGGCTTGTAGTGACTTCCCAGCCAGCCTGCACTACATAGGGAAACCCTGTCCTCCAAAACAAAGCAAACACCATCAGTTAGGAAGCAGCATTGTAATGCAGCATGTATCCACTTACTGCCTGTTTCCTAATTAGCCCAAGTGAGAGATTGGGTCATGAATAATTAAGATACTTTCAAATAAATGGGGCTTATCAATATATAATCCTACCTTCAGGAAACATTTTTGTTATCAGGTGTACTGAGATTTGATTTACATACAGCAAAATGTACTCTTTAGTGCAAGGTTCTTGGAGTTTTGACATATGTGTATATCATGTAAAAACAGCCACAAATAGGACACAGAATATTCTCCTTACTGTAAAATCTGAACTCCAGTGGATTAAAGCACCTGCAAGCAGGCACAGGGTCCTGGGGTTCGATCCCCAGGCCTGCCCTGCTGGCCCCACCCCCGGGGTGCACTGAGATGGCAATTGAGACTGGGCGTGGTGGCGCATGCCTGTAATCCTAGCTTTTAGGAGGCTGTAAACAGGTGGATCACTACGAGTCTGATCTAGTAGTGAGACCCTGAACACCGGTAGACCATCCCCTAAAATACAAAAGAAAGAAAGAAAGAAAGAAAGAAAGAAAGAAAGAAAGAAAGAAAGAAAGAAAGAAAGAAAGAAAGAAAGAAAGAAAAAATCTGAACTCACATCCGTTTATAGCCAGCTTCCAGGCCCCCAGCCTCGGGCAACCGCTCACTTACTTTCTTCCCTAATAGTTTTGCCTTTTGTAGACGTTCCGAAATAGAGTTACGCAGTAGTGGCCTTTGAATGTGGCTTCTTTCCCTCAATGCAGTGCTGTGGAGGCTCATGCAGGCTGCTGCATGTACTCAGTTCTTCCTTTTCTTTCTAGGTAGCACTGCATTTGATGAACATAGCAGTTTATTTATCCACTCTCTAGGTTCTTGAATTGTGTCTGGTTTGGATAATTAAGAATAAAGGGCTCCTTAAGAAGAATATATGCAGTGTATTATTTGTTGAAACTGTACTTTCGATTTGATTTGAAACTGTCTTATTGCTATATGTTTATCAATAAAACTTTGAAAAGAAAAAAAAAAAAGAATAAAGGGCTCTAAACACATGCATATAAGATTTCTTTCTCCTGGTACTAGAGATTGAACCCAGTGCCTTCACACTGAGCTGCATCCCCAACCTTTAAAAAAAAAATTAATATTTAGATTTTGAGACAGGCTCTCAATGAGTCACTGATTCCCCAGGCTGGGCTCAAACTTGTGACCCTTTTGCTTCAGCTCCGAGAGTACTGGGGTGACCAGCAGTGCACCACCATGTGCAGCTTGCATGCGGGTCTCTTGGGTGTGGACACCTGGCTCTCAGAGGTAGAAATAACCTAGGATTAGGGGTGCCGGCTCATCTGGTTTTGGCTTAACTTTATAAGAAGCTGCCAAACATTCCAAAACGACTTATACCGCTTGCCTCTCACTAATGTGTTTCATTTACTCCATATTCTTGACAGCACTTTCTATGACTAGTATTTTCTGTTCTGGCCATTTTTACAAGTGAGTGGTGATTTCCCAGGGTGGTGGTTTGGGGTTTTTTTTGTAATGTGTTGGGAAAGACTCACAGGCGTGCGCCACAGACACATGGACACTCAGTGCAAGCAAAGTAAAGGCTAGAGCAAAAAGGCTGCTGCCCACCTTTGGTCTTTATTTTTATATATATTGAGTTTCAGCCTTTGGGTTACTTTAGGTGAACGTAACAAGATCCCATCGTATGTGTCCAAGATTAATGTGTAGGCTATACTATACATGAGAACCTGCTAGGCATCTGGGAGCAAGGACACCAAAACAGTGTCCTTGAGTTCCAAGTGTTCTTGGTTACTCTGGCAGCTTTTGCTGCCCGGTTTTCTTTTTCCTTGTCCCACATGCCCTGCAGGTTATTTAGCACATCTCTATATTAACTCTTTCTTATACCAACATTTATGTATTTAGTACAGAGTCTGTGGGGTCTCACTACACAGCTCAGAATCATAGTGATCCTCCCAAGCACTGAGATTACAGGCATGCGCCCCCATGCCCAGTGTCAATCACAGTCTCAGCGCACCCCAGGGGTGGGACCAGCATGGCATGCGGGGGATTGAACCCCGGTCCCTGTGTCTGCCTAAGCAGGTGGTTTAGTACGCTGAGCTATCTGGCCAACCCTTCCCCAGGGTGTTTTTGACTTGTGTTTTGTTTAAGAAGCATTTATACTAGTGGGCTCTCAGATCTACCGATCTCTCACTCAGTGTCTTGTGGACTTTTAGCCATCTCTCAGTCTTTAAAATGGACAAATAAGACCATGTTATCCAAACCAGACCATTCTTATTACTCTGGGATTTGGGTGCTTTTGGTTTCTTTCTTGTTGCCTCTACATTTTGACTTTAAAATTTACAGTTTTTAACTTTGTATGTTAAAAATTATTGCAGGTATTTTATTTTACATGTTTTACTAGAATTAAAAGTAATTTATGTACCACTGTTAGAATATTAAGACTGTTCTGAAAAAAATAGGAATAGCAGTAGAAGCTCCTTAAAACTCTGAAAGAAAGCATATAACGCACCATGCTTTCACTCAGCAGAGCGCCATAGCGCCACCTGTCGTTATTCAGCGTTAGATAATAAATGTAAGCATAACACCAAGAAGATGGTGCCGTAAAATCTTCACCTGGTTGGGTCTGGGGAAGATGAGAACAGACTTTGCAGGCTTGGAGGGAAGAGGCCATGGGAGAAGAAAGGAACTTCCCGCACAGGGCAGGGGCACCCAGGGCACAGGGAGGAGGGGGCACAGCTTGCGGCCGGCTGTGCAGGGCACTGCCCTTCCAGGACGGCTCTTACCCACAGATCCCCAAGAAGCAGGCAGAGAAGTCTTGGGGCACCCCTCTGGGTGGTTGCTGTGCTATTCCAGATTATAAGGTTAAATATCGCTTGTTCTTACCTCCAACACTGAGGTGCTTCCCATAACTACACTACTGACAGGGAAATCTTTCAGTAACCATTAATAATGTGCTTCTGCTTATTACTTACTCTCTTAGGTTTTTTTTTTCTTCAGTGTTTTTAGAGGCTGTAAATTCCCTTTTTTGGCAATCTTTCCTTGGAAAATTATTCTTTTACAAGACGGAAATCCAGCACAGTAGCAGTCTTTGTAAGAGAAGAGCCGCGTCCTGTCTGACCTCATTCTTCTCTGGCTGCCCCGCCGCTGGTCCAGAGCCGAACCTCTGAGAGCCCAAGGTGCTGCCAGGCGTGTCTATCGGGGACCCTCTTTTTTTTTTTTTTTTTTTTGTGGGGGATTTTTTTTTTTTTTTTTTTTTTTTTTTTTTTTGGTGGAAGTGCTTATTCTACTGAGCTATGTGTGTGTGTGTGTGTGTGTGGCCAGCTCAGCCCACCAGGGGGCGGGGCTGGCTGGCATGTGGTGCTGGGGGATTGAACCCCGGTTCCTGTGTTTTCCTAAGATTGTTCTAAGTAGGTGCTTTAGACCACTGAGCCATCTCACCAGCCCCTATCAGGGACCCTCTTGAGGCTGTGCCGTTGGCTTCGCCTTCCAGCTCACAGGAGCTCCTTACAATCTGGAGGTCAGGCTGCAGAGCGCAGGGGTCAGGAAGGCAGCCCATTCCTCCAAAGCCAGGACCACTCTGCCATGTGCTGCGTTTCACAGAAGGTCCCTGCGGCCTTGTCCTCAGAACTCTGGGACAGAGGCATTCGTTTGATCACAGTACACAGGAGGTGGCCAGGGAGTGTCTGTGAAGCCATTTCTAAGTAGGGCTCTTCCTGCTGGTGTGCATGCCCCTGGCCTCCTGGGCCTGTGTGTGTTGTGCTCTTCTCTCCTCCCAGAGCCCAGTCTTGAGAATGCTGCTCTACTATTCCTGTTCCTGAGAGGCGCATCCTGGGCTATCAGGTAGAGGCTGGGGCTCAGGCTGCCCTCTCAGAGAAGCCAGTCCAGGACATGGTGCCCTCGTAGGCCCTGGGCCCTGCAGCAGGGCTCTGGAGTGCGGGCCATGGTGTGAGGGTGTGGGAGAGCCTGGGCACCCGCCGGTGAGCGGTAGACCCTCAGCTCCCCTCACCTGCCACCTCAGTGCATGTGGAAAGGCAGGTAACGACACCATGTTTTTCTTCTATTATATTGTTGCTACAAATTAATAGAATAGGAGTATTACTTGACGGAGGCCCGTTCGCTACCTCCATCCCACTCCTGCCAGCTGAGTTTGTACTGTTGGAGAGAAGTAGTATTTTACCTCTTCAGCTCTGCTAACCTTTTATAGACTGGAACTTTCTAGTTATCCCAGGCTTGGAAAAACCAGAGATTTCTCTGCAGGAAAAGTGAAGCCACATTGCCTCATGCAGTGGGAAGGTGCCAGAAGGAAAGGAGGGCCCACACTGTGCCCACACTGGTGCCTTGCAGACCGATGGAGACAGGCGAGGACCAAACGGGAGGAAGGAAGGTCCCGCCCTTCCCCTGGCAAAGGCAACCGCTGTTCTTCAGCATGAGCCCTGAGTCCGAGCATGCAATGGGAGCACTGCCCTGTGGGCTGGGAACCAGAGGCAAGGTCTGGGACAACCCTCAGGAGCCACAGCAGGAACTGTGACAGAGCATGTGGTGATATCCAGGCAGCTTGGCTCGTCCCCTGCAGCCAGTCTGAAATCTCAGTTGGAATTTTGGCAGCATTGGAAGATGATTTCTGACTCTGTAAGCCTGCTAGTGTGTATGATAAGAACATGCTAAGAGAGCCTGTCTTATACTTTTTAGTGTTTCTAGAAATGCAGGGAGTGGTGGAGGATCTTTAACCGAAGTGCCAGGCACCGACTTCCCAGGGAACCTGTCGCTTGGTACTTGCATAGGGTCATGTTCTGCCTGTTCTCCTCTGACCAGCTGGAGGCCTGGACATTACCTGCTTGATAATTTTTCCCTCTAAGCTTTTCTAGAAACTAAAATTAAAGATCATAAAAATTTAAGTCTTGATGACCTTGACTTATGGGCATCCTATACCTAGACACTCTTATGGAAAGCGTATAGTTGAATTCTGTTTTTTTTTTTTTTTTTTTTTTTTTCGGAACCGGGGATTGAACTCAGGCCCTTGCACTTGCCAGGCAAGCACTTGTTCTACTGAGCCATCTCCCCAGTCCCCTGAATTCTGTTTTTTAATCTATTCTTCTGATTATCTTTTGATTAGTATTTTAACCCATTTATATTTAAAGTAATTACTGATGGAGCCTTACTTTCAGCCTTACTTTCAAAACTTCAACTTGTTTTCCTTTGGTTTGTAGCTTTTTGTATTCATCCCCTCCCCCCCCACTTTCCTTTGTGTTTAACCTTTTACAGTGACACATTTTTAAGTCCCTTCTCATTTCCTCTTGTGTGTATTCTGTAGATATTTTCTTTGTGGTTACCATGGGGATTACATAATACATTCCAAAATTACAACAACCTAAACTTGTAACAGCTTCACTATAGAATTGTTTTCTGGTTTGAGCCCCTCACATCAGGCTTGGCTTTAGGCAGGCCACCGTCGCCTCACGATACTCTTGGTAACATGAGCTGCACAAAATGCTCTGCACACGAGGAGATGAGTCCAAGGAGGGTGGGTAGTAGTCAGTCCTGAGCCGCACAGCTAGGGAATGGCAGAGTCTGACCTGTCCAGGTGTGTCACACCCTGAGTGTCACGCCCGCTGCACTTCCTCTGCACCACCGCAGCAGGCGTGGCAGCCACATGCCTTTGTTCAAGCTGGTGACTCCTTAGTCCTTGCTTTCCAAAGCAGGGCTTTTCTTTCTGTTTGACATTTAGCAGGGATGTTTGTGCTGTTTTAGGAAGCCGAAGCCCGGGTTACAGCACAGCCAAGACTGCAAGTACACACCTGATGTGTATGTCTGAGGCTTACTGCGCCCTCCTGCCTGCAAGTTCTTTCAGTTGTTAAAATGTGTTCTGATGCTGAAACAAAGCAGAACTGCTCACTAAAGCAATACATAGTTAGAAACCAAAAAAAGCACTGTTGGGAGCATTGCTGACCAAAAGCCTCTTTTCTTCTGTAATAGCCTCCTGCCAGAAACACTGATTGGAAGCATGTGCTGCTCTCACTTGCTGGTATTTTATCGGCAAATTCTTGGAGATGTGCTGCTGAAAGACAGAACTAACCCACAGAGTGCTGGTAAGGAGCCGCTGCTGCTTCGCGTCCTCAGCGCTCTGCACTTTGCGTAGAAATAACTTCCCAAGTGGGGGACATTCGGAATAAAGTATGCGGGTAGCATCAGGATCAGTACTTTGGATGCAGCGTGGAGCTTTGGGAGTCAAAACAGTCATGTCTTTCAGGTAATACTCAACATTTTAGATTATTGAAGCTGGAAACTCAGATATGCCCTGTTTTCCCTTTCTGTCTCTAAATAATCTGTCCTTTTCCCATGTGTTTAGTGGCTTTGGGGAAGAATCCAAAATCCTCAAATAGCTGATTCTAAATGCACAAAGTAGAGGTGTCCTGTATCAGTGAACCAGCCAGGTGTGGTGACACTTGCTGTCTATACGCTCGGCACTCTGAGGCTGAGGCGGGGGATTGGGAGCTCAGGCCAGCCTGAACTGCATGTCGAGACCCTGTCTCAAAAAACAAAACAAAACAAGATATAGTCAATCAAGGTAAAGAATATACAGACTGTTTATGTACTGTTTTTATTCTTGCAACTTCTTGGGAGTTTGAAATTTATTCCAAGTACAATGTTAAATAGGTAGGAAATCGATGAGTTGTCATACGTGAAGGAACTTGCAAGGAGAAATGCGTGTGTCAGACGACTTGCCCTCAAAACAGAAAACAGTCTAGTTTCATTGACTGTGAGTTGAACTCTGTGAGTCAGCGAACAGGTGTGTGTGTGTGTGTGTGTGTGTGTGTGTGTGCGCGCGCGTGTGTGTGTGTGTATGGTGTGCCAGGCACTGTGCAGAGCCGTGGTGAATGCGACAGGCAGGGTTGTCCCTGTCCTCCTGGAGCAGCAGGCCTCGCACGCAAGGTCATACGAGTGAGCCATCTGTCCTTTGAAATGAGTGCTTGGAAGGAAGGTGATGTCCAGAGAGGAGAACACCAAGAGGACCGGGTTCCAGAGAGGAAGGGCTGTCCCAAGCCAGCAGTAGTTAAAGGGAGAGCTCAGAAACGGGTTTGACCCCTGGGGGGTGGGGTAGAGGCCCGGCAGGTCCGAGCACCCAGGGGCAGGATTGAAGCCAGGCAGAGTGGATGGCCTGCCATCTGGGACTTGCCACCTGCACTGCTGAGTAGGAGTCAGCGGCCCAGATCTGTCTCAAGGAACTGCTACGACTCCAAGGGACGACAGTTGGGCCTTTTAACTCACTTTAACGACTCTCGAAAAGCTTCACAACTGACATTACTTCTTCAAGGGGATGAAGTTTTTTTCTCTCTCTAGTAAGAGAGGGGCTCAGGACTGATGGCTCTGTTTACAGTTGATCACCAGAATGAGTTTAATGGGCTATGAAGAGGATTATTCTCTACTAAGGACTTGGGGTTGTCAAGTGTGGTGCTCTTGCCATTTCAGAAGTACCTGCTGTGGTCTGCACGTCTGCTCCAAGACCCGGGCTTTGCCCTGGTGATGGTCTTAAGAGGAAGGGACTTTGAGAGGCAGTGAGACTCCTCTCATAGGCAGCACCAGGTGACCTTATGGAAGAGTGTGACCTTGGGAATCTATCTTGCTTGCCCTTCTGTCTTCTGCCACATGAGGACATAGCATCACTCTCCAGAGGGCCAGTAACAGCCCTCACCAGATAGCACATGCTTGGCTGGCACCTTGACCTCGGGGCCCAGGGCATCCCGAGCTATGCGATGTGAATCTCCATGTTTATGAACTCGCCAGGCCCAGGTACTCTGGTGAAGCAGCCCAGTGGACCTGCACATGACCACTGCTGAGCGCTTTGTATTGTGTCTTCCGTGCAGTTGTTCACAGACAGTATAGTGTTCCCCACACAGTATCCAGTCACATGACCAAAATCTCCAGGTCTTGGTTCTTTCCTGGAGCCCCTGGACAAGGCATAGGATAGGCAGAGGTTGTGGCTGAAGTACACAGAATGTGTTACCAAGAAGTCATTTGATGCGGTCACTTTAATGTGAATGGTATTTGTGTGTCCAGTGCAGCAAGGTACAGCGCCTGAGCTTCTCCTCTTGTGTCTTTCAGATCTAATCAGCCACCCGATGCTGGCCTCCTTCCCCCAGCTCTTGGAGCAGCCCGAGGTGCTGGATGCGCTGAGGGTGGGTAGCATGTGCCACACAGGACATCAGCTGGGTCCTGAAAGTGGCCGAGTGCAACATGCTGAGAGTTCTGCGCCTACTCTAGGCTGTTTTCCTGCCATAGAGGATGGGGCCTCCGGGTCTCTTCTGCTGCCTAGCTAAGTCTGCCTCACCCCTCCAGTTTTAGTTAGTACAAACGTGCTTCCCAAGGGCTGCGTCTCCTGACCCAAGAAGTGGGTGGGGTCTCTGCTGTGTGCCCCGATGTGCCCTCTTGCATGTTTGGTCTTTGTTAGATAAGTATGGCCGCTGGCCCCTTTCATGAGACACTTGGGTTCTCTCAGGGCCCTCTGTAAGCTCACGAGGACCTGCAGGCAGGAGGTGCTAGGGTGGGACCACAGTGCCCCAAGGGATGGACTAGAAGCCTTCTGAGACCTTCTGTGCACCTCTGGGGGAAACATCCCCTCGGTGCCCCTGTCCATTCATAGAGAATCCCTGGCTTGGCTCTGCTTTCAGACTACCCAGGAATCAGGTGCCACCATGGGAGACTCCCACAAGCACAAAGCCCAGCCTCTGGGACGGGGCCACCTGCTCACGGCCACCTGGCCCGGCCTGCCGGGAGCTGCTCTGTGAAGGATTCAGTCTCTGTTTCTGTGGGATTACCCAAAGTCTGGGTTCTCGGTTCTCTCAAGAAGCCTTTGTGATGTCTTGTGGACAGATTGGAATGTTTACTTGCAAAACCACTGTAGTCTCTCTGGCCCCGCCTGATACTATGATCGCGGCAGGCAGGATTGCGCTTGGCGGGGTTGCCTACTTTCATTGCTGTTGAACGGGAGAAGCCTAATTTAGGAGCCTAATAGTACTTCATTGTTCACGCTGGGTCTGTGCAGTGGGCAAGAGGTCCCTGATTCTCTTTGTACCTCTCTAACCTAGTGCCGAGGACTGAACCCAGAGCCTTCACACTGAGGGACATCCCTGCCTCTCTTTTCCTTTTTTCTTATAATACAAGGTCTTACTAAGTCATTAAATTGTCCAGGCTGGACTTGAGCTTACTATCCTCTGTTTTAGCTTTCCAGACCACTGGGATTACAGAACTTTGAAAAAATTCTGAATTAAATGAAACACAGGCCTGGTGGCACGTACCTGTAATCCTAGTGTCTGGGAGGCTGAAGCAGGAGGCCTGGGCTATGTAGTGAGTTCAAGGTCAGCCTGGGCTACATAACAAGACCCTGTCTCAGAACAAAACAAAACAAAACAGGACTTCTTGTGCAGCATGTGGCCCAGCCCCGTACAGTCAGTCTTGTTCTGCCCGCAGCAGTAGAGGCCTAATTTTGCAGTCGCTTCTGGGGTGTGTAGATTCTGAGCGGTGTTTCTGATCCTGCCCATAAGTTTATTACAGAGTAATAAGCATAAAAGTGCTGTGAGGATTTGTGAATACTCAAACTAATATAAGATTTCTTTTGGCTTTTTTAGAGTTCATGGGCTGAAAAAGAAAGCACATTGAAAAGATCAGAGAAGGTAAGACAATTTTTCACACTAGATTTGTATTTGTAGTGCTGTGATTGCTTGCAGTTCTAATAATGCCTGTTTTTTTAGCTTAAAAAGATCATCGCACTGCCTCAGGTAGGGCGTTACTTTGGTTGCAAGGCTCATCCTAAGAAGAGTATGTGCAGCCCTTTGTCAGTGTGAGCAGGAGCCCTTGATCAAGAGTCACCTCGGGTCCCTGAGGCTTATTAAATGACAGGGAAGCTTCTAAACCAGTGTCCCAGCTGGCCAACTTACATCCCATATATATAACAAAAAGTCCCTTTCATTACCAACACCTTTATCACACGAGGAGCAGAAAAAATAAGATTGACCTGGGCTGTGTCAGATGCTGAGCAAGTGCGAGGTCTGCTTGTGTTGCTTGGAATGGTGATTCCGTAGAAGTCACATGGCTCTGTGAGTAGCGGTTTGACTTAATTGAAGATTAGCAGATGACTTCTGTAAAGGGTCAGGCTGTAAACATTTACTCCGCAGGCTGCACTTCAGCTGCAAGTCCTCTTCTCTGCTCTCTAGGGCAGGCGACCAAGGGTAGCCAATGTTTCTCTGAAACTCTGTTTACAGAGAGGCAGCAGCCAGCCTTCCCATGGTCCTCTTTGCCAGTCCCCGACCTCAAGTGATTATCTAAAGGCCTGATGGTCTAAGGTTGTGGGGGAATAAACAAAGTGAAAGCTCTAACAGCGGGTGGGAGGCTGTACACCGGATACTTAGGCATACACTGTATGCTTATTTGGACTTCCATCTGATACATGGCCTTTGCCACAATGGGCACCCAGCCTTTGCCAAAAGATTGCAGTACTGCTGTGGCCCTGGGTGCTGGTGTGGTCGGGGCGAGTCTGTGTGCAGAGAGCTACATACAGGTCACTCTGCCCTCCAGCTGCTGTGCCTTCTGTGCCGCCGCCATGGCCCGTTGGCATGAGGTCTTGATGGACCCTGTCACCATGGCACCACTTCTGTTGTCTGGGGAGGATCTGGCACCCTCAGGACCACAGGACCCTACTCTCCAGCTCTGGCATTGCTGGAAATCCACCAGCTCCGCCAGCTCCTTACTGCCTGGGTCTCGTTTTTCTGGACCCCACGTGTACATCTGTCTCCCCCCTTATAGTCACCTGATGGTTGTCACTGCTGCACTCTTACTGGGCTAAGTAGACACAGCTGACCTTGCACTGTGTCTTAGCAGAACCATCCCTTTGTCACCAGAGGTAGATGGCAACTCCATGGTTTCTTGAGTGTGTGACACTCATGGAGACACTTGGAGACTGTCTTGGGGAACGCCTAGCTATGCTCTGGGGTGGCTCTTTAGCTGCCAGGCTCAAAGGACACCTCCCCCATGCCACCTTGTAGGTGGCTTTTAACAGGGCTCAGAATCTCCTACTCGAAGCATGAAGGTGTGCTCTGCTCACGGTTGTTTGCGGTGGTGGTGTTTCCCCAGAGAGACCGAGAGCTCCTCAAGGCCAGCTTCCTCCTGGTCTACCATGACTGTGTGCTCCCGCTGCTGCACACCACGCTCCTGCCCCCCTTTCGGTGGGCTGAAGAGGAGACGGAGGCTGCACGGTGGAAAATCATCGCTGACTTCCTCAGGCAAACCCATGAGAATGAGGGCGCCCTGCAGGCTCTGCTGTCCCAGGGGGGCGTCCACGAGCCTTTCGACCTCTCCGAGCAGGTCTTCGACTTCCTGGGTGCGGGGAGGAGGAGCCCCAGCTGAGGGTGGCAGCCTGGCGCGCAGCAGCACGGCTCTGTGACCGAGCCCCAAGTAACTGACGCATTCTGACTGGAGCCTGCTCTTTTGTGTACAGATTATATTTTTAAAGATATATTTATCCAATAACATGAATACTTTTAAAAAATAAAATACATTTTATAAGGAATACTGTTGTATCTTAATTTGAAGATAACCTTTTTAAAAACCAACTGAAGTTTTAAGTCGGCTTATAGAGGCTTTATAGATTTCTATAAAAGCAAGCTCTTATGAAAAGCTGGATTTATGATTACTCAGAAAAGTGAAACAATCCACAAGACATTTCCAAATCATATATCTGACAGTAATTTCATATCCAGTATATATAAATTTATAAGTTCTGCTAATAAAACTTACCTTCTCATTTGTTAATCACTCACTTCAGTCTGGTATTTGAATGTGATTTACCCCTAATCAATAATTTTTGCCTTTTCAAATCAGTATGTGTGTTCTGTCAAAAGAAATCAGACTTGCAGTCATCAAAGAGTGGCACCGTCTCACCCTTTTGCATACAGAGACGAGCTAATCAGAACTGCCTTCAGCCTGAATTACCCTTGGCTGCTGGCTGAACGTCCCAGCCCTACTGCTGATGAGCAGCAGCATCTTGGGCTGACGGTACCAGCTGGCACTAATCGAGTGCCTTCAGTGGTCCTCACAGCTACTGCGGAGGAAGGTGGGGGCTTTCCCTGCCTTCCTGCTGAAGGCGCCCGCCAGCACGGTGGATCATCTGCCTGAGAGCAGAGCGTGTGTGTAGCGCAGCTGCCACTGACTAAAGACGTCGTCATGTGTCATTTTCTACCGCTGAGATACAGACACTTCAAAACTACATGTGCAAGGGCCGGGGAGATGGCTCAGTAGAACAAGCACTTCCCCGGCCAGCGCAAGGGTCTGAGTTCCATCCCCAATTCTGCCAAAAAAAAAATTAAAAAAATAAAAACTACATGTACAAATAAAATTTAAGAAACCTGGCTGGGCATGGTGGCTCACACCTGTAATCCCAACCCTTGGGAGGTGGAGGCAGGAGGATCGTTGTGAGTTTGAGACCAACCTGGGCTATACAGCTCAAGGCCAGCCTAAACTGCATAGGGCGACCCTTTCCCAAAATGACAAAAAAAAATTTAAAAATTCAGAAAGCTGAAGAAAAGTCTGCCTGGTTTGGAAAGGGTTTAACCAAAATTATTAGAACCATTAGTGATATTTTTACATTATTCTTCAATAAAAGAGACATATTTTTAGAGATCTGTCAGGTTGTTCAACTTCTGGGCTACATCTTAGTTAACTTACCTTAACCCTTAACCTAAACTTGTCCTTTTATTAGTTTGCTTTCTACCACTATGACAGAATACCTGAGCAGGGTCACTTACCCAGAAAAGAGGCTTGTTCGCTTCACGGCTGTGGAGGCCCCGTAGCACAACACCCATACCGCTGGGCTCTGATGAAGGCCTGCCAATGACGGGACTTCACATGAAGGCAGGACAGTGAGGCACGGAGCAGGGAGGGCCCTTTTTATCACCCTGTACTCTGCCCTGCCAAGCACTACCCCGTGGGACCTACCTTGGTCCCTGCTGAGGGCAGTACCCCATGGCAGCCAGCTGCCCCAGACCCCACCTCTTAAGTGTCTCTGCAGCTCCTCATCACATGGGGGACCATCTTCCAACACAGAAGATTTGGGGACATACTTAAATTCCATCCAAACCACAACAGTCCTTACTCTTGGAAATTAGCATGGTGAAATCACCATAGTGACCAGTAAGAACCTGGCCTTGGAAAAGTAAACCTGGCTTTACTCTGTGTCCAAGAGCCAGTTTGGTCCCATCCCTGTCTTCTCATCTGCCCTCAGTGACAGGTGAGGTGCTTGTGCCCAAGACACATTTGCCATCACAATGTGGCCCCCTGGGACACCCTTAGGTAACACCTCCCTGTGCCCAGGACCACACCATCCACAGAGGCAGGACTTGGTCCCACACCGCTGCTGAGGTGCCGCCTCTTCCTCTCTCCAAAGACCTGTTTTGGAGGAACAGGAGCCCGCACCACTCCCCACCATGACTCATTTCTCTGCAGAGTCTTTGTTTCCTAAGTGCCAGCTTTTTGCTTTTAACCACTGACTATGCTAGTGGATTCCTTTCCACGGATGGAGGTCAGAGAGGGAGGACTGGCTTGCGGATGTGTTTCCAGACTCCTCCATGCTTCTCTGAGGAAGTGTCATGCGTGTGGAAAACTTTATAGTTTCTGACACATGAGAAAAGTACAGGGACAGCTGAGGAAAGAGCTTCAGTGTCGCTGAGGCCAGAAAGAGGGCCACGGCCAGTTAGTCCTGAGTACAGGGCACAGATGTCTCTGCCATGGCATGACCACCCTCTCTCCAACTAGTGGAATCTTGGTGGGATTTTTTTTTTTTTTTTTTTTTAACAAAACCTCTCACTCTTTGAATGCTACTCTGTAGTTTCCAAAACAGGAAGGGATTATCCAGGAGCCAGAAACAGCCCAAAAACCAGTCCTAGCACTTTGGCGTCAAGGCGCAAGGCTGAGCCACACTTTGAGCTGATCCTGAGAGGTGGGCGGGTGATGAGCAGTGGGCCGCAGTCAGCCCATACCTGTCCACTGCGGCCCATACGTGTGACCTGCCTGCAGGGACTGTCCTGTGGCCCTCCCTGAGGCTGGGACTCCCTCCTGCAGGATCTGTCCCTCCCCAGACCCCCACCCACACAGCTCTTCTGCACCAGCAGAGCATGTCTGTCCGACCTGCTGGAGGTGAAATCCCTCATGGCTCCTGTGCCTGGTGCTCAGCATGGAGCGGGGTAGGAGCCTGAGAGCAGGTAACCTCAGAGCTCCAAAATTTTGTGGTCTCGTATGAGGCCAGAATAGCCCACGTCACACCAGTGCAATCAGTGACAGTAGGTACAGGAGCAAGTGGGAGCAGCTGAGAAGCCCATCTGTTTAACAAGCCACAGGTGTCCTCTGTCCACAAAGGGCTTTTTCACTCAACAGGACGGTCAGGTGGCCAGAAGCCGCATCTCTGTGTCTTGTTATTACATTCAGGTTCCAGCAGTGCTGTGACCTGGGAAGTAGGTGGCCGTGTGGCAGCACAGAGCCCAAGGCTGCGAGTGTCCTTCCTGTCCATACTTGTCCTCTGTGGACTGACTCTGCAGCTGACCCTGGGGACCACTGCATTCAGATAAATTTTGTGAATCCCCACATCCGCCTCAGAAAACCAATAACATGGGAACTTGATGACCCTGTACCCCCAGAATCCAGACCTGCCCTCTGAAGGCCTGGGATCTTCACACAGCAGCCAGATAGACTTCAGGGTTCAGGGCCAAGGAAAGGGCAAGTGTGGGGCCGGCCTGTCAAATGGGTAGGTAGTGGTGGCGTCAGGTGTCTGACTCAGTGACGACTGGCAGTGAACGCACGCAGGGCCGCGGGCAGCAGTACAACCTGGAAGTCCTTACTGGGTTAAGCTGCCCACAGGACTTTGGCAGCCTGTCCCCCAGTTTATCCACTCCTCATACTCGGGAAAGCAGATTGAACCTTAACCTGCCCATTCATGTCCGACTTTGCCAGCAAGGGTTTAGTTGGCAGACCTTTGTCCTTCCATAGAGGCCGATATAGGGGATCACATACACGTGCATGCATGTAAGCGCCAGGGAGCTCCTGCTTTCTGAGCCCCTCACCCAGGCTCCCTCTTCTCTCCTGACAGCTGTCTTTTGACCCTGCAGTGCATGCACCCACCCTAGCCGTCATAGGTGCCACAAACACCTCGCTGACTCAGGGCCCTCCCTGCACTTGCCCACCCCATGTGAGAGCTGGTTGACTGATTTGCGAGACAGCAGCTGGGAACTCTTAACAGATACAGCTGCCGGGTCCTCTCCAGGGATCTTGGGCTTTCTCCGGGCCTGACCCTTTGGTGCTGGGCAACCTGGAAATCACTTCTGAGCAATGTGGAAAAGCCATGCGTTGGTGGGACGAGTTTGAGGAAGAGGAATCCAGAGAGACAGGCAGCCATCTCCAGAGCCTTCATGACGGAGAAGGGAGATATAATCACTCCAAAGCTCTGTGTGCCGGGCAGCATTTAAGAGGGGGTGCGATGACTGTGTTCCCCCAGGGACAGAGCTGCAGCTCCCTTGACGTTCACTTCCTAGGGAGGGACAGAGATGGGGAGATAGACAATAGGCAAAAGAATAGACAACCAGAAAAACATTAGTTAATGATTAAGCACTTGCAGAGAATCATAAGCCGCTGTGGTTTCGGCTCTGGTCAAGTGGAGAAGGCTGCCCTGTCGTTGTCATTACCATGCTTACCCCAAAGCTGACCCTATGCTAGACACCAAAGGATTTCAGAATCGAGCTGTGGGGCTCCAGGTTGGTCTTAAGTCCAAGACCAGCACAGGGAGTATATGCTTATTTATTTATTTATTTTTCTGCACTTGGTACAAGGTCTCACTATGTAGCCCAGACAGAGTCGTAGTGATCCTCCTGTTTTCAGCCTCCCCAGTGCTGGGATTACTTGTGTGTGCCACCATACCCAGACTCGGTTGCCAGGTAAGTGCACCCCAGCAGGGCCAGTGCAGCTGACGGTGCTGGTGACGGAACCCTGGTCCCTGCACTCGCCTAAGCAGGTGCTTAGTTCACTGAGCTATCTCACCGGCCCTAGCACACAGAGTAGAACAAGAGAGCATGGCAAATGGAAGTGACCTTGAAGCCACAGCTGAGAGGTTAGAGACACACCTGCAGGCTGGCCCCCATCACGCAAGCTAGCTGCTAAAGCAAAAGAAAAAGCAACAGCAACGTACAGGGCTGGGGAGATGGCTCAGTGGAATAAGCGCTTCCCTGGCAAGCGCAAGGGCCTGAGTTCAATCCCCAGTTCCATTAAAAAAAAAAGCAATGTACAAATAAGATTTAAATAAGAATTCTGTCCCGTGACACAGTCTTCATTGAGGCCAGGATACAAGCCAAAATGGCTTGATCTTTGGAGAGGTGGGAAAATCTCAACATCTCTAAAGGGAAAAGACAAAAAGAAAACCAAGAGGTAGGGACTCCAAGGATAAAACTGGTGGAACTGAGGTGTAAAAGCAGCTACTGTACTAATGATTTCTGCTGCTCTATTGAAAGAAGCGGTTAATGCTTAAGTTTTTTTGTTTTGTTTTGTTTTAATGTATTTAGTACAGGGTCGACAGGGTCTCACTATGTAGGTCAGACTCGTAGTGCTGATCCTCCTGTTTTCAGCCTCCCAAGCGCTGGGATTACAGGCGCGTGCCACCACACCCAGTCTCAATTGCTGTCTCAGCATGCCCTGGGGTCTGGGCTGGCACTGAACCCTGGGGATCAAGCCCCAGGCGCTGTGCTCTGCCTAAGTAGGTGCTTTAGTCCTTGAGCTATCTGGCTGGCCCATTGCTTAAGTTTTTCTCCTCTTCTTCCTTCCCCTCCTTCTCTTCCTCCCCCTTCCCTCCTCCCCCTCCTCCCCCTCTTCCCTCTCCTCCTCTTTTTTCTTAATTTCTTAAAACTTTTTAAAACCATTTTTGTATGTTTATATCTGGTAATCTAAACAACTAATTTGAAGATAACATTATGTAATACAACCATTGTCAAATTCCTATTATTTTATTTAGCAAAATTCTGTATTGTTTCTAGTTGGTTTTTTAAAAATCATTTTGCATTCTCTTTAAAAAGATAAAAAAAAATATTTTAAAAAGCAGCTACTGTAGGCTCCAAAAAGTACGAGACACCAGCTTGACAGAGGAGCAAGAGAATCACATACAGAGCCAAGCTGAAATTTAGAAGTGCAGAATACTTGGGCCAGGAGATAGCTCAGTGGCATAAGCGCCTGCCTGGCAAGTACAAGGTCCTGAGTTTGATCCCCAGTACAAAAAAAAAAAAAAAAAGGCAAAACATATAATCCCAAAATGACAAAATCCGGTAGCAACACAATACATCAAGGAATTCAGTAAAATGTAAATGACACAGGAATCTGAGAACTTGAAGATAGGTCACTATAAATGGCCCAGTCTGAACAACAAAAAGTAAATAGAATTTAAAAATAAACAAGTCGGGCCTAGTGGTGCACACCTGTGATCCCAGCACTCTGGAGGCTGAGGCAGGAGAATCGTTGGGAGTTTGAGATCAGCCTGGGCTACAAAGTGAGCTCAAGGCCAACTTGAACTGTGTAGCGAGACCCTGTCTCAAAAATAAATACATAGGGCTGGAGAGATGGCTCAGTGGTCTAAAGCACCTACTTGAAACAAGCTTGGCAAAGCACAGGGACCGCGGTTCAATCCTCCAGCACCACATGCCAGTCAGCCCCGCCCCCTGGTGGGCTGAGCTGGCCACACACACACACACACACACAATAAATAAATGTAATAAATAAAAATAAATAAATATTAAAAAATAATAATAATAAATAAAAAAATAAAAAAAATACATAAATAAATATTGAATTCCAAATAAATAAGTAGGGGTTCAGGACCCTGTTTTACAATACTGAAGGTCTCGTATTCTTATCATGGAAGGAGGAAAGACTGTAATTAGGGAACATTTATGTCAGAAATAATGGTCAAGGACTGGAGATACAGCTCGGCAGCTCGGCAGCTCAGTGCCTGAGTGCTTGCAAGCACCAGGTCCTGAGTTCAAATCCTGGTACTAAAAAAAAAAAGAAGAAAAGAAATAATGGTTAAAACTCCCCACATTTGGTGAAAGATACAGCTGAGAATTATCTTTACTAAACTACTAAAGACAAAGAAAAAATTTTTCAGTGTTTTGTTTTGTTTTGCTCTTGACTTTATAAACATTTTAATAGAGATTAGATTAAAAAACTAAACATTCATAAATTATTTCTAATATGAGCATAGACTGGCAACTAAGAAGGGGTTCACTTGTAAGAAAAGAATTTTGAAAGCAGCCCAAGGAAGACAATGCATGAAATAAAGAGAATAACAATTGGAATGACTGCAGCTTTCTTGGGGGCAAGAAGGACAGTGTGTGTGTGTGTGTGTGTGTGTGTGTGTGTCTGTCTGTCTGTCTGTCTGTCTGTCTGTGTGTCTCTGTGTCTCTCTGTGTGTGTGCGTGAATGTGTATTACTGGAGATTGAAATCAGAGACTTCATATTGAGCTATATCCCCAGCCCTTTTAAAATTTTTATGTAAAGACGAGGTCTTGGGCTAGGGAGATAGCTCAGTGGTCTAAGCATCTGCCTGGCAAGCACAAGGACCTGGGTTCGATCCCTGGTACCGCATTGCCGGCCACTGAACCTGGACATGGTGGCGCATGCCTGCAGTCTCAGTGCTGGGGAGGCTGAGACAGGAGGATCATTATGAGTCTAAGCTGAGGAACAAGACCCAGTACCAAATTAACTATGTAATTAATTAATTAGAAGAATTTTAAAGACAGGGTCTCATTTAAGTCACTGAATTGCCAAGGCCAGACTCAGACTCAATGGCCCTCCTTAGGCTCCTCAAGTGTTGGGGTTACAGATACACACCTCCATGCCCAGATGTGACTGCAGATATTTCATCAGAAACCATGCAGTAGAACAATATTTTAAAGTGCTGTAAGGGCTGGGTGTGTTTGGCACACGCCTGTAATTCCAGCGCTCAGGAGGCTGAGGCAGGAGGATCATGAATTCAAGACCAGCCTGCACTACAAAGCAAGTTCAAGCCCAGCCTGAGCTGCATAGCCAGACCCTGTCTCACAAATAAATAAATAAATAAATAAAATAAAATGTTACAAGAAAAAAGCCAACCAAACATTTTATCTTCCATAGAAGTATTCTTTAGGAATAAAGATGAACTAAAGACATCCTCAGATGGAGAAAAAATAGAGGAATTCATTGCCAACAATGTTACTCCAGAATGCCAACAGGAATTCATTGAACAGAGAAAAAATACACCGGAAGGAAACCAGTGACATTGCCAATGATAAGGACATACCATATGGATGAATACACTGAAGGGGTCCCTCATACGTTCTCTCTTAAGTACAATGGTTAAGAGCAAAAACTGTGACATGTATGAGAGGGCTTTCTTTTTCCTTTTTGGTGGTACCAGGTATCGAACTCAGGACCTTATGTCTGAGAGGGCTTTTGACTTATGGAAATCTAATACGATGACTAATACATTAAAAGGCAGGCAGGACTCACATGGTGCTAAGACCCTTATCCTCCATGTGAAGTGGCAAATACTAACTCTGGGGAGGCAGGAAAGCCGGGCACCCAGCAAGAGGTGTACAAGCCTTGCAAAGACGCCGCCATGAAAGCGGCTCTGAAGCTGACTCGAGGTGCGAAGGCATTTCTACAAAACGTGGGGCTTGGCAGGGCGGCGCACGCTGAGGTACGCAAGTGTTCTCCCAGGCGTCCGGCGTCCGGAGACTGTGAGGAGTCTGTCGTGTGGAAGACGGTGAGATTTCATCTTTGCTTTTCCACAGCGATATAGTCAAAAACTGAATTAAAATGGAGCAATAAAAATATTCAAAAAATCCAAAAGATTTCAGGAAAGAAGCAACAGAATAAAAACAAATGCATAAAAAGTAAAATGGTGAATGCGATCCAAAAATACCAATAATAATATTAAGTGTACATGGTGTAAACTCAAGGGCGAAAGGCAGCAAGCAAGCTTCGGAACTATTTCAGAGACACAGAAACTTGTAAGTACAGCCGGCCACGGCGGCACAGCCCCGAATCCCAGCACTTGGGAAGCTGAGATGGTGGGCCTGCTGGGGGCCGCTCAAGGCCAGCCAGAACTGCAGAGTGAGATCCTGTCTCAAAAAAAAAAAAAAAAAAAAAAAAAAAATCGAGGGCCGGCCAAATAGCTCAGCGGATTACAGTGCCTGCTTAGGCAGACACAGGCACCAGTTCAATCCCCAGGCTGCCGATTGAGATTGGGCATGGTGATGTGTCTGTAATCCCAGCACTTGGGAAGCTGTAAACAGAATTACTACCAGTCCGATCTATGTAGTGAGACCCTGTAAACCCTGAACTAAATAAATAAATAAATAAATAAATAAATAAATAAATAAATATAGTGATAGCGGTAAGTTAAAAAGAGAACTGATGTTATACACATTGGAACGTTCCCAAAAGTGCGAATCCGCAGAGAAAGCAGCGGGGTCTCCAGGACCTGTCCTTTGCGGGCGGGTGGGCGGGGTGGTGCGCACCTCTGGTCCCAGCCCTGGCCAGCGTGGGGGTCAGGAAGGAGTCACTTGGCTGCAAGCGCAGCTCCCGGCTGGCGGGGCACCAGCGAGGGAGGAGCTGGGGCGCAGGGCGGGAAAGGCCCCTCTCAGGGGCCTCTGGAGGTGCTTGGGCACCAGAGTAGCCCCCACCACCCTCAGCGCAGGGGCTGAAGAGAGGGGCGGGGAGAGGGAGGGACAGGGAGGGAGACCTAAGGGCCAGTCCTCGCCCGCCCTGGGCCGCGAGGGAGGGTCAGGAGTGGAACCGAGCAGGACACCAAAGTGACAAATGCCCCAGCATCTTCAGTGGCTACTCGGTGGTCTTGACTTGACCCCACTCATTCGGGTTTCCTTACTTGAATAAGGACGAAAGTGCCCCTGGGGTGGGGGAAGGTCTCCGCGGAGGGCTTGGCACTTAGTAGGTCGCCAAACGCCTTCTTTTGGGCTCTGCACAGGAAGGGGCGAGGGGTGGCTGTCGCTGGCCTCCGGTGGAGCGACGCCCTCCGAGTCCAAAGGTCTATCTTAGAGGAGAACCCTGCAGAGAGACTCTCGGGCCACCCTAGCCTTGCGCCCGCAGGTGGACCTGCCCGGGACGCTGTCCCCTCCCCCGGGGTGTGTCGCCTCCCGGGCGGAGGTTCTATTTGAAGGCGCAGCGGCTGGCCCGGGAGCACCAACAGGGAACAGCATGGCCGCCCGCGACCCGCCGCCCGCCACCAGCTACGCGCCGCCCGCAGTGCCCTCGGGGGTCCGCCTGCTGCTCACCATCCCCTTCGCCTTCTTCTTGCCGGAGCTGGTGAGTGCAACAGTGGCCATGGGCGAGTGGGACGGGAGCGCCCCGGGAAGGGAACAGGACAGCCTCGGGCACCCTGTCTGTCGCACATCTCCCTGCCGAAGGCCCGATGCCAGTCTGGGCTTGGGCTCATGCCACTGGGTTGGCTTCCTGTTTCCCAGCAAAACCCCGCAGGGGCAAGAATGCCAGGCCACTTAGTTCTGGAGGGCTGTGAACTCCGACGTCCTGAACTAGGCAGGATCCTTGGCAGGAAACTGCGAAGGAAATTTTAGGCTATGGTTTCTCCAACAATTGGTATTTTTTAAAAGTTTAGAATGGAAGGGGTGCTCTGGATAGGTCTGTTCAGGACTTTTCTGAATTGTCACCTGCACAGACCTTGGACTTTTAACTCTTGTAGGCTCCTCTGGGATAACTTGGGAGGGGCCTGCCATTCAAAGATCTCTGGGATGTTGGGGTTGCACTGGGAAACCTACCGCTGCTGGGGTCTCTCCCAGGGCCAGTCATCTGCAGAGGTGTGGCCAGCAGCGCTCCACAGAGCCAGGTCCCTGCAGAGCGGCCCCTGTCCCACCTTACACTGAGGAGACAAGGGAGTTCAGCGATCAGATCAGCAAAAGAATGCCTTGTTCTCTGTCCCCTGCTGGGAGATCACTTTGGGGGTGGTGCCTTCTCACCTGCTCTGAGTTTGGCAGTGTGACCCAGGCTGGGAAGGAAAGCAAGAGTGTTACAGCCTACAAGAGTGACACAACCAGCCAGCTCACCCTTGTCACTTGTGGGGGTTGGGCCCGATTCAGGGAACTTCAGGCAAACTGGTTGAAGGGTGGCACACTGCTGTCCCGAAAGAGAGAAGCTGGGCAGAGGGTCCAAAGTGGGGAGGTGAGCCCCACCCAAGAGGCAGGTTCTGCCAGGGCTGCCTCCCCAGGCGCCAGCGTGGGCACCCTGCCAGACTGATGGCATCTCGGTGCTCCCACGAGTGCTGTGTGCCAGGACCTGGGTGTGTCCCTCACCTTGGGACAGTCAGAAGGGCTGCCAGGGCCAAAGCTGGCTGTACTGCTTTTTCTGAGTGCGAGCTTTGTGTCATTCCAGCAAGCCGCTGTGCCAGGCTTGTTGCTTCCCAGGGGTGCTCTGCTTGTCAGAGACAGACCCCAGAATGGCTCCGCTCTATGGTCAGTTGTGGCGCCAGCCAGGAGAGACCATTTGCACTTGCCAGGTGGGGAGCGGGAGACTGTGCTCCCGGGGTCTTTCACTGTTGGGAGTTCCAGGCTGGGTGGCAGAAGAGAGGCCAGGTGGGAACAGGGGCTGGAAGCTGGAGGGATGGAGTTGTCTGAGTCAGGAAAGCATTAGGGCACCGAATTGTGAGAGGTGTCATCCTGTGTCCCCTCTCCTGGGCCCTGCCAGTAGAATTCCTGGAAGATAAGCTTGTGTCTATGTTGGGCCCAGGGTCTTGATGTGATTTGGGTGAAAGCTGCTATTATTGTTGTTCTGCTTTTGTTCATTCTGTTATATTTTGAAATAACCTTAGAGTTATCACAGAGCTGCACTAACAGTCCGGGAAGTCCATCAAGTCCTCACTCAGCTCGCTACCCCATCCACATCTCCAGTAGCACAACTCTCAAAATCAGAAAATCAGCCCGAGCACAGCTCTGACTATTCTATTCAAATTTTGCTCATCACTCCCTGCCAAAAGACCCTTTCTCTGGTTCAGGATTCAGGTCAGGACCCCACATGGGGTTCAGCTATCTTATCTCCTTCACATCTTTTAATTTGGACCAATTCCCCCATCTTTGTCCTGATGCTTTTGAAAGAGGAGCAGACAGTTATCTGTACAGTCCCCATCTCTGTGGCTCTGTCCGACGTTTCCTGGTTGCAACTTTATTTATAAACTATTGATTGTTGGAAACTTGAATATAAGGCATGTATCTGCAGCATCCGTGTGGGGACACCTATTGAACGGGCCCGTTCTGTGCCTGCTGCCTTTACCTTAAATGAGCATCTGCAGTGCAGAGTCTGGAAGCAAGTGTTGCTCAGATCCCAGATGAGGAACAAGTTGATGAGAATGTAAAAACGGGTGGCAATTCTGACCCCAGTGAGTGGAAGATGCATGAGGCCGGAAGCGGGGAGTGCAGGCTCAGCTTTGTGGAGCCCCTGGCAACAGCCCTGGTGGCCTGGGTTTGTTATCACCCAGGCACGAGAGCCCAGGGTCCTGGGGTCTGGCTAATTCTTGGTCTTGGGGCTGAAGAACCATTCTGTCTTTCTTTCTTGTATGAATTGGTACAGGGTCTATAGGGTGTTCAGGGTCTCACTATGGAGATTAGACTCGTAGTGACTCTCCTGCTTTCAAGCTCCCAAGCACTGGGATTATAGGTGTGCACCACCACGCTCAGTATCAATCATGATCTCAGCATGTTCTGGGGACACGGCCAGCACAACACACTGGGGATCGAACCCCAGCTGCTGCATCCTGCCTAAGCAGGCACTTTAGTCCCCTGAGCTATCTGGCCAGTCCAAGTGTCTGTTTTTCTAAGGACAGGAGTTCAGAGGCTGGACTGTAAAATTTGGAGTTTAGGCCAGCATAGGGGAATAGGGAAAATGAAATCTAGTAACCTAGACTGGGAGTTGTGGGGGGTGGAGCTCACCCTTGGTGTCTGCAGCTACACTATCCCTAAAGCCCCTGGATGAAGGCCTGGTCCCGAAACAAAACAGCCAGGCATGTGGGTGCACACCTGTAATCCAGGTTACTTGGGAGGCAGGACAGGAAGGGTCCCAATTCAAGTGCAGCAGGAGCAACTGGGAAGCCCTGTCTTTTAATAAAATAATTTAAAACACCAAGCCCGGCACCCAGCTGGGCTTTAATTCCCTCACACCGCAAAAGCAGAAACAACCAGAGCACAGTCAGACCAGGAAGGCTCAAGCGAGGCTGGGGTCTTTCCACCAGCTTTCCTAAGGTCACAGCACCCTGGCTGGTGACAGCCTCAGATGCTTCTTGAGGGTCACAAGGCATGATGACTCTGAGTCCTGTGATTTCTCTTACTGTCCTTTCTCTAAGATGCTTATCAAGTTTTTAACAATAAAATTCATATTTTTTAAACATTTCATTCTTTAATACTTATGTCTTCTTAGGAAGTTGCCAAGATAGCTTGGGGAGGTCCCTTTACCCAAACCATGTTCCCCAAGGTCACACATTTCTAACTGGATTATAGAATGAGAACCAGGAACTGACTCTGGGAAGGCTGGTCTCCACCTCCCTGTCATCCTCTCACATGTGGAGTTTGTGTGACCACCATAAGTGACATCTGGGACTGTCTGTCACCAGCGCGCCCTCCGCACCCTACCTTCCACCTCCCTCCCCTCTGAACAAACCCTAGAAACCATTGCTCCTGTCTCTATAATGTTATTTTGAGAAAGTTATGAGTCAGTGGACTCATACATATGCGATCTCTGAGATTGACTTCTCCCACTCAGCTTGATGCCTGTGACATCCCTCCATGAGGTCACCTATGCCTATGGCTCTGTCCCTCTCACTGCTGAGTGTGGTCCGCTTAACCCATGACTTGCTGAGAAACATTTCAGATATTAGAGCTGCCATCAACACCAAATATGGGCTTTTGTGTAGACGGAATTTTCATTTCTCTGGAGGAAATGATTGGGTGTGATTGTTGGGTGGGATAGTTAAGTGTTGGCTTGGTTTTTATTCAGAAACTAACAAGCTATTTTCCAAGGTGACCGGAAAGTAATTTTTGAATTTTATATAACCACCAGCAAGGCATGAAACTTTTAACATTAACATTCATTTTCCAGTCCATTTTGTGTTGAATTTGGACTTCTAATTTGCAAATAGTAATTTGAAGACATAACCTCCAAGGGTGAGGAACTTTTGAATCAATGAATGGAAAACAAGAACAGACCTCCATTTATTCCTTCACTCCTCTGTATTCCAAGAATGGAGCCAGTACCGGGCAGAACGTGGGGTGGGTATAACCACCAGCCCTACCTCCTTTCTCAGAGCCAGCATCATGAGTGGCCAGGACCCGTCACACAACAACCTGTGTGTGGTTCTAGTTGACTCCTTTTTTCTTTGAGGCAGTGTCTCACAAAGTCACTGTCCTCCTGCCTCAGCCTCCCAGAGTTCTGGGATGACAGGCAGGAGCCACTCCACCCAACTAACTTCTGAGCTTTTTGTACAAACCAAGCGCTCCTGCAGAGCCTGTCAGAATACTGTCTGATGTTGGATGTTTTCCTTCCAGTTTCTTGCCTTGCGCTGGTCAGAAGGAAATCCTCAGATGCCCGTACAGGTTCATTTTGGGTTCCCCTGACCTGGGAAGTCGATCCTCAAGTCTCACCCCAGTTTCACCTTAATGTCACCTGCTTCTTCTCTATTGTTCATATTTAGAGGTGGCTTGGAGGAGGAGCCAGGGCCCATCTTAGGCAGTCCCCCATCTCATCGCTGGACACAGTGCCGGCACCCACAACTCAAAATCAGGGAGAGGTTGATTTTGGCTCACGGTTTATAAAGGTTTCAGCTCACAGTCAGCCGGCTCCAAGGCAGGGTGGTGTGGCAGAGGAACCTGGCAGAGAATTGCTCGGGGCGTGGCAGAGAGGAAGTAGAGGGAGATTGAGAGAGGAAGAGGGCGGAAAATAAGCCCACCCAAACCAGGCCCCTGGCCAGTCACCTCCTCCAATCAGGCTTCACCCCCAGCATAGCATTCAGCCACAAACCCATTCGTGAGTGGACTAATCCGCTGCTGATGGTCACACCACAGCAAGGCGAGATCCAATCACCTCTCCTCTGAAAAGCCCCGCCCATAAGCACGTGAGACCTCGCAGGACTTCTGGATATATTCTCCAACATCATCCTCGTGACCTGTCCTTAGAAGCTGAGAGTTCTGAGAAGGCAAGGTCGTTTCCTGCTCTACCCTCCACTCCCTCTGATTTTTCGCTTCTGGGCAAAAGACACCTCCATCTTCATTCGCTGGCTAGCATCTCATCAGCTCTCCTGCTGCCTCTCTCTGGGCTGCGTCTGGGCCTCGCTGCTGTCCCCCTGAGGACACCACTCAGCCTGTTCCTAGGCATGGGACAGAGCCCTTCCTTTCTGTCCTCCTGCTAGATGTGGGTGCCAGGGCACCAGTGAGTCCCGAGGCTGTTGACCTGGGACAAGGAAGGGCAAATGGGAAGGAAGGGATGTAACTGAGAATGACAGAGAGAGGAACAGCTGGGGCTGGGGGCTGAGAAAGGCCCCCCTGGCCCCTAGCACTACACTGTGAGGCCCTAGCACATTCAGAGTCAGTAAGGTAGAGTCAGTTAGGATGGAGTCCAAAGCCTAGCTGTGGCTCTTCACTGCTGTGAGACCTTGGGCCGTTACCTCACCACTCTGAGCCTTGGTGTCCACAGTGCAAGGAGAGACAATCACAAGAAAGGGCGACCTCCTAAGCCAGCGTGGGGTTTGAGTAAGTGGCAGCACAGGCTGAGCGCATGCTCCTGAAATAGCAGTTCCGAAGTCAACCAGCGTATAAATGTGGGTACAGGACAGGTACACAGCTCCGTGTGAACCTCGTGGACTCATTGGGCTAGTAGTCGCAGAGCAGCTGCTTCCTGGGTGGCGCTGGGATGCAAAGGAGAACACGAGAGAGGAGCCCCCTGCCCTGCAGAGCACGGTGCCTAACAGGGGTGATGTTGGCCAGGGAGACTGCGGAGATGCTGCCGCTGTCAGGTACGAGGGAAAAAAACCACACAGAAGGCTTCAACCCAGAGAGTTGTTCCCCATCCTTAGAAGCTGAGAGAGTGGCACGGAGGTATCGGAGTCTCCCAAAGGACAATAGCCACATGAAGTGGCCACTGTCAACACCCTCAGGAACAAAAGGGACGAAGGGCTGATCCTGAAGCCTCTAGGGGAAGATGCGCCACGCTTGGATTGCTGAGGGTGGTCTGGCCACAAAACAGGGGCCACCCCAGGGAAGGGGCACAGGGACCTGGTCTGGAAATGGCTGTGACTGCTGCTGTGGAGGAAGCAACAGAGGAGGCTGCCACAGGGAGCCTGTGCTTCCCCTTGCTCAGCTTCCACAGCAAGAGCCAGGCGAGGACCCAGCTGCTGAGAGCACCTCATCGCAGGGAAGATGACTGGAGCATGCCTGTGTTGGTCAGCTTTCCACCGCTGTGACAAAATGCCTGAGACTGACACAAGCAGCTTTAAAAGATGGAGGATTTCTTTGGGCTCATGACTGCGGGGTTTCTACCCATGCTCACTTGGCCCTGTCACTCTGGTGAGGCAGCGAGCGATAGCAGGTGTGCCTGTTAAACTAAAGCTGCTCATATCATGGAAGCCAGGAAGGAAACAAGATGAGTGTGGTGTCCAGATATCCCTTTCAAGGGCCGGCCAGATAGCTCACCAGATTAAAGCGCCTGCTTAGGTAGATGCAGAGGCCAAGGGTTCAGTCCCCGGCTGGCAGTGCCAGCCGGTACCCAGGGCACTCTGAGTCAGCAATTGAGACTGAGCGTGGTGGCACATGCCTATAATCCCAGCAGTTGGGAGGCTGAAAACAGGAGAATCACTGAGTCCCTGTACACCCTATAGATCCTACCCTAAATTCATAAAAAAGAAAAAAATATCCCCTTCAGAGCAGGGCTTGGTGGTACACACCAGTAATCCTGGCACTCAGGAGGCTGAGGCAGGACGATCACCAAGTTCAAGGCCAGCCTAGGCTCAGTAATGAGTTCAACACCCACCTGAACTACATAGTGAGAATTTGTCTCACGAAAACACCCCCAGAGCTCACCTCTACACCCCCTACACCCACCTCCTGTAGCTGCCACCACCTCCTTCTAGCACCATCAGCTTGGGACCAAGCCTTGAACACATTAGCTCTTGGGGGGACATTTAAGAGTCAAGGGACAAAGGGCTTGGGCTAGAGGGACCCTGGCAACCACCCTGCCCAGGCTGCAGGGCACTGCCTGTCCTTCCACCCAGGTCTGATCTTCTAGACCTGCCCTTGCTGACTGTGTGCCACCTCACCCAAACCATCAACCAGACTAGACCTGCAGCATACTGTAGAAGGCCAGCCTGCCTGCCTGCAGGACAAGTTCTCATAAATGACACACTTGAAGGAAGTGGCGGGGAACAGGGAGGAGCTCCATGTTCTGCCCTGCTGGACTCAAGGCCCCCTGGGTGTCTCCGATAAGCACAGGCCCTTGCTTCTCTGAATCTTTCCAGGGGACCTTTCCCCAGGGCAAGGCCGGGCACAGGGCGTCAGGCTTTGTTTCTGCAGCACCGTTCACATTGGCCTTTGGCAGGTCCTAGAAGCAGGCAGAGCAGGGAAGGGTCCGAAGTCCCTGGCCTTTGTCTCTCCACTCCCTGCCCTCCTGCAGCTCAGCATTGCTGGGCGTCCTCGCCATCCCACTGGGTCTTCTGTGGCCCTCATGGAGCCTACTGGGGACCTGCAGGGTCTGACACAGGGCAGCGAACCCAGCTCATAACCCACAGTCTGCAGCTCGACTCCACTTTCTCCTCCCGGCCAGGGGTGCAGCTGCTGAGGACGTGGGCTCTGCATCTTCTGAGCTTTGCAGTTCTGTCTCCGCACTCTTCACTGCCCTGAGCTCCACCCATCTGTCTTCTCGAGGGGTGCTGACTACACAGTTGGGATCAGGGACCAGAGTTTCCTGGGGTGATGCGGGGAGAGGAGGGCAGGAAGCAAGAAGGTCCCTCCTCAGGGAAAGTGAGAAAGAGAGGCCAGGTGGGAGGCACACAGGCTTTGGTCCCTGAGGCTTCTGGGAGGAGGGGAAAGACCTGCTCTTTCCTAGCTTTTCTGTTCTAACTTTTCTAAAGTCCATACGTGGGAAATTTTATTTTAACTGCATTTAGTGAATTAATATTTTTCTCTAAGAGGCAAGAAAGAAAAGCGCTTTAGACTTTAGACGGATCCATGTGTTTTTATAATTCTTGGTTGCACTGTAAATCTGTGCTGTTTGGTCCATAAAACACAGGTCAGTCGGTCACCCACTGAATGAGAGGGTGTGGCCTGTGGCCAGGAAGCCACTGGAGGGCGGTGGAAGGAAGGAGGAGGAAGCCCTGGCCAGGGCGGGCCGCTTGGGGGCCATGCCAGCGCCCCTTGTCCTGGGCAGTCTGCCAGACAGTCCTGAGAGCGCTTGCAGAGCGTTAAAGGACTTGCTGTAGGAGGAGGGATTGTTCTGGAGGGGACTGTTCCTGGAGTGGACTGGACAGGATAGCACACGGCCCCCATGGGAGCCCTCTGGGGGAGCTTCCTGCTAACCTTCCAGCCACAAAAGCAATCCACCCCCATGAGTCAGCACGCAGTAACTCTAGGCTTGGAAGGGTCCTAGGCTGAGTTGTGGAGGAAGGAGCTTCCCCGTCGTGCTACTTGTTTTTTGAGATCCCTGTGGAGTCCTGGATTCAGGCCTTAAGGGATGCCCCACAGCCTGTGGGAAGTGTCACAAGGGGACAGGGCCACCCCTCGCGGGCATGGGCTTTTCTGAGCTGCCCACAGGGGCGCTGCAGGGACAGGAGGTGTGTTGGTGAGTGCCCAGCTCCGCTGGATAGGTCCTGGTGCCCGACTCTGTCACCTGGGACAGGGCCTCTTGGCGTTCTGCTTGCTGCGGCTAGAGCACTCTGGGCCTCCTCTTATCTTGCAACTCCCGACCTCCCCTCTGCAGTGTTTCCTTTCCCTTCCTCTGGGGGGCTCCCCCTTCCTCCCCAGCAGGACCTCAGGTGCTGCAGCAGGCAGTGGGCTGCCTAAGCCGGAATGGGTCCTCACCCCCAGGGTCACTGCTGTGAAGGAGCAGAGCTGTCCAGGCCCGGCAGGGCAGGAAGGGGGCCACAGAGGCTTTGGGTGGAGCAAGTGCCTCCGCACCCTGATATTCTCATCAGAGCCTGAAACTCTGTGTGTGTGTGTGTGTGTGTGTGTGTGTGTGTGTGTGTGTGTGACATGAGACTCAGGAAGCAGCACTTACTTCCCTTTCCCTGGACAGCACACTCCTACAGTTTCCGACCTGGTCTTTGACATTTTTTAGGGCTGACTGATGACCCACTAAATAAATGGGTGCACGGGGGGGTCTTGCCCATGGTGTGGCAGCCGCAGTATGAAGGGTTCTTACTGGTAGAGGGTTGGGAATCCCAGCATCTTCCCCAGTGCTCCTTCCCAGGCAGGTAGGCCTGCCTGAGGGCTTCAGTCTGGGTTTGGCCTGGGAGTCATGACAACCAGTGAGTGACCTAAGAGGGAGGGAGGGGTGTGGTGACAAGAGCAGCCTGCTGTCTTAGCTGGCTGTTGCTGGCTGTGACTGGTTTTAACTGGAGAGAGGCAGACTAACCCATGTCCTGGGAAGCCAGGGTCTCAGTGGGTGGCTCCATCAGCCAGCGTATCACTGGGGACCTGCATCTCCACCTGCCTCCTCCTCCATTCCTATGACCCCAGGCTCCCCCTGCCCCACAGTAATGGCCAGAACATGGAAAGGGCCTGCCACACCCTGCATCTCCATCCTGGGAGCCCCCCAGCAGGTTTCCCTTCACATCTGGTCGGTCAGGACTTGGTCACACATGTGTCCACCGCTAGATAGGATATGCCAAGCCTAATGGATGTGGGCATCGCTCCTGTACTCCCTCCCTGCCCATACGTCCCACGGGGAGCACCTGCAAAAGAACACTGCGTGTCAGTGGTTCGCAGCAGCCTCGTCTGCTGCGGGGAGAAGTTGGATACCCAACACAGCCACACCGGGTGCCGCTGAGGAGATGAGGTTTGGTCCCTGGAAGGAATGTGATTGGGGCACTAGAAGTGCAGCGGATCCTCTCGACCCCTGTAGTCTGTATTTGCAGATTCACATCTTGCTAAAATGCATTTCTAACCCCCAAACAAAGACTCTGGGGGGCTTTTGCAGTCCCTGGGACATGAACAGAGTCACCTGACAAGCACAGTCCTGGCCAGGGTGGAGCAGCTTGACACTGCCATCTTGTCCCAGCTCTCTACGTATGACCTAGCAGCCTTATCGCCTTCTGTCTAGTGAGTGCTGCACTGTTCAGAATTTTGGGGGGACTTTGCTGAGCATCAGCGCTACCCAGTGTCCCTGCTCACAGGAAGGCTGAAGTGTGCCCTGAAGACAGTACTGACTGATGGTAGACAAGCTTTTTCAGGCAGGAGTGCTATCGGGCATGCAGTTTATTTCAGAAATCAGTCATGCATATCAAATAAGATACTTTGAAACAGAATTATGCTCATGACAACATCACATAGAGATTACTTGCAAAAAACCAGTTGTGCCTAGAGCCCAGAAGGAGCCTACCCCTGTGTCGTGCGGAGGAGCGGTGTTTCGGGGTCTACTAATTCAGTGTTCCCAGGCTTTATGGGACAGAACAACTGCAAATAACAAGAACCAGCTGCTCTGCTGAGCTACAGAAAAGTATAAAAAGTGGAATACAAATTGTATGTGCTTCATCATGCACAACTTTATAAAGCCATGGATGCGTAAGGACTATGCCTGGGATGGAACTCGGCATAGTGAAAAAATTCTTCAGTGTTAACGTGTTTTTATAATTAACTTAAAATGATAAGATTAAAGCATAGTTCTTGCCATGTGATTTCACTGTGAGCCAGCAACATCTCCCTAGAGTTGAGGCCCTTTGGCTGGGTGGTCAGTCTCCTGAGGGATCCCTGCGTGGGTCACCAAGGCAGGGACACGGACACATCTGATGGAGGAGCTGTCACTCTCCGTCGTGTTGCAGGGGAAGTGCTCAGGCCCAGGCTGGGTCTGGTCTTGTTTTGCCCTCTTCAATGTGAGCATCTCAGAGGTATTTGTACTCTGAGTTCCTAGCAGTGTTATTCACAGTAGCTGATATGCGGAAGCACCCTAGGTGCCGCCAGACCGATGAGTCAGTCACCAGAATGTAATACAGGTATCTCCCAGCTTAGGGCTTGATGAACCCATTATAGTTGAAACTCCTGCCAGGCGGGCCAAACTGCCAGGATATACCCCACCCATCCCTACCACCCTCCCAGCTTAGCGGCACAACTTGCAAAGGAGTATCCGATGTTCCCCGGGGGGGTCAAGGGCTGCACCTCTTAAGGGAGAATGTCAGACCACATTGCACTAACCCAGGAAAAGGTCACTGTGCAATGCTGTAAGCACAGTTTGTGTTGAATGCTTTTGCACCACTGTCAAGTTGAAAAAATTCTAAGTTACACCATTGCAAATTACAGAAATATGTATGTTTTCTGTATGTGTGCTATGGAATATTTTTCTGCCTTTTAAAAGGAAACCCGGCCAAAAAGCTACAACTCTTGTTGCATAGGTCCTGCTTTACCTTGGTCTTAACCATCCAGTAGAAAAGTATGAAGACGAAATATAGGAAGTAAAGCCATGCTGTTATGTTGAGCTGTGGGGGACTCAGGTCAATAATTTCTGGCATTGCCAGTTGAACAGAAGACCCAATGCTATTATGGGCTACTGGTCTCTTTTAGAATACTTTGCTGAGTTTACACACCTATAATATTCAATAACGGAACCTAGAAAAAAAGCGGTATACAGATGAATGTCCATTTTGTATCTGTGTATTCAAAGTGGTTAGGATAGATATATAGTTGCATTGTCTTAATGAATAGAATGATTTGTTCTAATGGTGTTTGTAAATAGGATCTCAAGTCCGCATCTTGTACAGCAATTAACCACTAAGAAGAATATATGCAGTGTGTTATTTGTTGAATCTGTACTTCCGATTTGATTTGAAACTGTCTCATTGCTATCTGTTTATCAATAAAATTTTGAAAAAAAAATAAAAAATAAAAAAAAAAAATAAATAAATAAATAAATAAAAGGAAACCCGGACACCTGCTACAACATGTTGAACTTCAGGAAGATTCTGCTGAGTGAAATCAGCCAGTTACAGAAGTATAAGTACTATGTGACTCTGTTTATGTGAGGTCCCTATCATGGTCAAATTGATAGAGAAAATAGGTGGGATGGGGAGATAGCTCAGTGGCACGGCACCTACCTGGCAAGTGCAAGGTCCTGAGTTCAATTCCTGATGAGAAAGGAAGGAAGGAAGAAAAAGGAAGGAAGGAAGGAAGGAAGGAAGGAAGGAAGGAAGGAAGGAGAGAGAGAGAGAGAGAGAGAAAGGAAGAGAGAAAGTAGGTGGAGTTGCCAGGGGCTGGGGAAGGGGCAGGGGGAGCGGAGTTCCTGCTAGGGTGGTAGTAACAATGGCTGCTGCTGCACGGTGTGAATGTACTTAATGCTACTGCGTGGCACTTCCAAATGGTTAGAATGGGAATAACAAACGGGGGAGGCATACAAGGCCCAAGAGACCTTGGACTTTGTCAGCACGTGTTATAGATGTCTCATCCGAGATGCAACGTTTGTCTTCACTGTGAAACGCCACCGTATGCCGGGGAGCCCCGGGGCACTGGGGTTTCCCCTGTGGCCAATGTCCACGGGACTCCTGTATGGAGCCTGTTCCTGTCTGGCCCTCAGGCGCTCCAGGAGCCTCAGCTTCCCTGTCCTGCTGGCCTAGTGGGTCTCTCTCATTTTGACTTGGCCTTTTCCTCCCAGCCTGACAATTCTGTGCGTTTTCAATCCCTTGAGTATCCTGGGAGGTAAGGCAATGCAAAGCTGTCATGAAAATGAAGAGCAGCGGTAAGAAAGGCGGTGTGGTGTTAGCGCGGAGGGGCCCCGCCACATGGACCGTCACCCTGCTATGTAGAAAAACCTGCCCCTGGTGTCCCTGCCCCTGTGCTCCTCCTTGGTCTTGGTTTCTTGTCCGCCTCACCCTGAGCCCACACTTCCTCTTCCCACCAGAATCTCTACAGACTGCCTCCCATTTAAAATACTTTTCAAGCCTCTGTCACCCAGCCCAGCTTCTTTCTTCTTTCTTTTAAAACTTAGCCAGGTGTGGTGGCATGTGCCTGTAATCCCAGCACCCCGGTGGCTGAGGCAGGAGGGTGGTTGGGAGTTTCAGACCAGCCTGGGCTACAAAGTGAGCCTGAACTGCACAGCAAGACCCTGTCTCAAAAAGACAAAATAATAATGATAATAATAATAATAACTTAAAAATCTATTTGGTTTGGAGCTGCTTAAATATGAACACGGTCCCACCTCAGAAACGTTGTCCCCGAGCCAAGCAGTTCTCCTCAAATCAAAGACACCGATTGGCTTATTGGGTCTCATCCCAAGCAAGTGCACACAGGCAGAAACGCACACACCCCCATTTCTCCTTTCTCTAAACCACAGAGCAAGGAGCGTACTGATCTCTGGGACTCGTCCCATAGGGGGATATGGAGAGTTTTCTTACTCTTTCTGAAGGCTGCCCTGTTCCGCTGTGCAGAGATGATTGATTTAACTGGCCATGCGTGGGTGAACCAGCACATAGGTCGTTTCCTATCTGTAATCAACAGGATGCAATAAGCGGCTTTGCACATTCTTCACCTTGTTTGTGAGCAGCATCTGTAGGACGAATTCCCCAAAATGACATCACCGCGCTGAACAGTGTGTGTGAATGTAACATTTTCATCAGTAGGGCTGGAACAATAGAGTGGTGAATGGTAATTATTTAAACCGGATTGGCAGTGGGTTTAACAAAGGGCTGTGGATGGACACTGAGGATCCTGTACGCCCCTAAAATTTGTAGGTGAAAACTACGCCTGTGTATAGGTTTATTTTTCTGGGAGATCAAAGCTTTCATCAACTCATCGGAAGGGTCTGTGCGCCTCCACTACTCTCACCTGTCCAGCGGATAGGTCTGCCGTTCCTTCCTTCTGGAAGTGAACCTCCCACCCCTGAAGGAGACAGGCCTTGGACATCCCCGCCTCTGGGTCTTTCTCGTAGGTCTTCCCTCCTGTCCTCTCCCCCATTTCAAACGTTTATAGCTGCCTGCAAGTGCCCGAGGGAGACCTGTCAAATCCTCCAAAGAGCAGGATGGGAGAGGAGCCAGTGAGACTCCCGCCTCTAGTTGACGGACTGAGAGGCACCGAGAAGTTAGATAACCTGCCCAGCGGGCAGAGCTGGGGACTCGAGGCCAGAAGGAAAGACTCCGCAGGGGAGGGTGGGCCAGGCGAAAGCAGAAGCAGAAACAGTCCCGGCTTTCAGTGCAAGCTGCACCACCGGGCGGGGGGCGGGGCAGGGCGGCCGTCCTGCCTCCGCGGGTTCTCGGTCAGAACCTCTGGAGCACGACCCAGGCCTTGGGGTTTTCCTGAAGTCCTCAAAGGGCCCCAGGAATTCGCAGGACTGAGAGTGCTGCCCCGAGGGTAATTCTCAGGCATCCACATGCGTTTTCGTTTTCTTGTTCTGGAGATTGAACCCGGACATATTTTAGAAGTGCCTTACTTTCCTGCAGTGGTTTGTTTTCTTTGCTTTTTCATTTTTTCTTTTTCTTTTCTTCTTTTTTTTTTTTTTTTTTTTTTTTTTTTTTTGAGACAGCACTCATTTTGTAGCCCAGGCTGATCTCAAACTTTCAGTGATCCTCCTGTCTCAGCCTCCCGAGTGCTGGGATTATCGGTGTGCTCATGTAGTGTTTTTGTTTGATCCTTTTCCCTTATTAAACAATTTTCAAAACTTCCCAAAAGTGATGAAAAAAGTGTTTTTAAAAGGACCATTTCAAATTCCTACATTTCAGGTTAGCCAATGCGTTCCAGCTCATGGTAGCTATCATTTCTATTGAACACTCCAACTGTCCTGTCATTGGCCAGTAGGAGCCTACCGCATTCTTTTGATCAGAGCCCAGGAGCCTTTGGAAAAGGGTCTCACTTGTAGTGATCCTCCTGTTTTCAGCCTCCCAGGTGCTGGGATTACAGGCGGGAGCCACCAAGCCCAGTCTCAATTGCCATGTTAGTGTGCCCTAGGGGTGGGGCTGGCACCACTTACTAGGGATCAAACCCTGGCTGCTGCGCTCTGCCTAAACGATTTAGTCCGCTGAGCTACCTGGCCAGTGAAAATTTTCTTACTGTCATAACAATATGCCCAGCCTCAGCATGGTGAAGATCTGTCCAGAAGAAAAAGACCCTGCCAAAGCGTACTTGAAATACCCTTGCCTAAGTTAAACCCCCCACACTGCCTGTAGTGGATTTCTAACAGAACAGGTGGTCAACTTCTTACACCCAGCTGTATTAAACTAGTGTGGTGCTGGATGCGGGAGGCCCACCAGAGGGTTGTTGCCAGCAGCATAAATGCAGAACAAGAGAAGCTGCCTGAACGCTGGTAAGGATGCTGTCTGGAGAAGCTCTTGGGAGCTGCTGGTTCCCTTGGGCTGCTCTGCTGGAGGACCTTGTCATGCTGGCTTTCCTGATGAACTCTAGAGGCGCTCTGGTCCTCATCGTGAGCATCACTTCCTGGCTCTGGAGGGGAAGGTGGTGCCCTGCTCAGCCTCATGAAGCTTGTCGCACTGGCTTTCCTGATGGGAACTCGGGCTTCCTCATCGCTGGAGGAGCTCGGGACCTCACTGTTGCTGAGGATGGCTGTAGTACTTTTGGGGGAGCTCCGGTGTTTACCTTGAGCTACATTCTAGCTGCAGTTCAGATCCCTCAGCCTTTAGCACAGACCCTTCATCCTACTAGTGTAGACTATCTAGCTTCCACCACAGATCTTTGGGGCCTTCCAGCACAGATCCATGAGGCAGGCCTGCATGAGACCACGAGATACTGTCATGGGCTCCAGGCCTCCAGTTGGACTTGTGGGAGGCCCTGTTCTGAGCTCTAGGTTTCCTGCTGGACTCATGCAGGATATTAGGATCTAGGCCCTCAGCTCGAGTCTTTAGGTTTTTTGTGTGTGGACAGAATTCCTGCATTTCTTATATATGATTGTTGGGTCATTCGTTATAAAATACTATTATAAAATATGTCTTGAATTAAAAAAAAAGAAATACCCTTGCCTAAATGTCTAATTGTAAAATAAATAAATGTCTAATTGTAATAAAATATTCTTCCACTTTGGGGGCCAGCCCAAACCATCTAAAACTATCTCCTGCTCTTGGGAAATACAAAAGGAAGATTAAAATGGGAGAAACCTTAGCCTGCCAGGAGAATTGGTAAAGCCAACTATGAGAGGTTTTAAAAGTAAATAAATACTCAAAATTCTCAACCTGTAAACTACCTAGATGATGGGAGGCCAAAATGAGATGACACATTCTTTTGGATTGTATTGGTTTTTCTTTTTTATTCTAAGAAAAAAAAAACACCAAAATTTCAAAACAAGATCATAGGAGGGCAATAATGGTTAATGCATAGTTTATTATTACTTTTGAATTAGTTACTTGGAGGCTGGAGAGATGGTGCAATCATCTAAGCACCCATCTGGTGAGCACAAGGATCCAGGTTCGATCCCCAGTACCACATGCTGTGCCAGCCCCAGAACCCTGCGCTCACCATGCCGGCCACAGAAACGGAGCATGGTGGTGGACACCTGTAATCCCAGCGCTCGGGAGGCTGAGACAGAAGGATCACTATGATTTTTGAGCTGCGCAGCGAGACCCTGCACCAAATAAATAAATAAATAGGTTGCTCAGAATACAAGATATATGCATTTCATTGTCCAAGCAATATTAACATAAATGTTTCTTTTCAATGAACTAAGTGAAATTAGTAGCATAACTATTTTAGATATTTTGTGTACACACACACACACACACACACACACATATATATATATATATTGCTTTTCCCTTTTGTTCTCCTTTTTTTAATCTCAATTTCCCTTTCTTTTTGAACAGTTTCTTCTCATTTTATAATATCTGCTATATATTTTGGGTCTTATTTACTCTTTTAGCTTCTGACACTGGGGGGGTGATATGTTTGCACATGTGCATCTGATTTATTTCACTTATGAGTGTGATGTCTAGTTGCACCCATTTGCCTATAAAAGTCTTCAGTTTATCCTTCTTTATGGCTTAGTAGTACTCCAATGTATGAAAAGACCATATATTCTTTATCTATTCCTTTTAGATAGGTATTTTCCTACCTAAAAATTTTGTTTCCAAGATTTAGCTATTTTAAATTGCACTGCTATAAAATGGCTGCACATATATAACTGTGATATGATGTTTTTCATTCTTCTGGGAAGATAACCAGCAGGGTAATAGCTGTGTAAACTGGGACCTCCAGTCCTAGTGTTTTGAGGAATCTCCACACTGATTCCCAAAGTGGTTGCACCAGTGTACACTCACACCAATAGTGTTTGAAAAGGGTTCCTTTTTCCCCACAGCCCCTCCATCATTTGTTATGGTTGTTATTGGTTGACTTCTTGATAACAGCCATTCTTTCTTGAGTGAAATGGAATCTCAGCGTTGTTTTAATTTACATCTCTCTAATAATCAGGGATGCTGAACATTTTTTTCACACATTTATTTTGTTTGTATTTCTTCATCTGAGAAGTATATATTCATCTCAGATGCCTGTTTTTAGATTGGGTCTTTAAATTTTGGAGGTCTGATATTTTTAAAGTTCTTTTGTTTTCAGTGGTAATCGTTTGTCTGAAGAACAGCTGGCAAACCCTTTTCCCATATTGTGGGTTATCCTATTACTCTGTTGGTGGTTTCTCTTGCTGTACAAAACCTTTTTAATAAGATGAGATCCCAGTTATTGATTCTTTGTGACAGTTCCTGTACAATCAGGGTTTTCATAAAGTAATTGCCTACACCAATGTCATCAAGAGTTTTACCTATTCTATCTTCCAGTAGATTTAATGTTTCTGTCTTAATATTTAGACCTTTGATCCATTTCAAATTTAGTTTAGTGCATGGTGAGAGATATTTTTCCAATTTTAATCTTCAGCATATGCAGAGCCAGTTTGTTCAGCACCGTTTATCAAAAAGCTTGTCTTTCTTCCGGCAAATGTGTTTGGCACCTTTATCAAAATGAAGTGGTTGAGGATGTCTGGAATTGTTTCGGCATCTTCTAATCTGTTCCATTGATCTTTGGGTCTGTTTTTTTTTTTTTTTTTTTTTATTCCAGTACCACACTGTTTTATCACAGTAGCTTTGTAGTATAATATCAAGTCAGAGTTTGTGATGTCCCCTGTTTTGCCTTTGCTATTCTAAGTCTTTTCTGGTTCCAAATGAATTTTAGGATTGTTTTCTCAAATTCTGTGATATACACTGTTGGAATTTTGGTCAGAATTGCATTAAATCTGGATAACCGTTTTGGAAGTATGGCCATTTTTTCTATGGTAGTTCTTTCTACCCAAGAGCAAGGGATATTTTTCTGACATCCTCCTCAATCCCGTTTTTCAGAGTATGGTAGTTTTCAATGTAGAAGTCTTTTGCACCCTTCTTTAGATTCATTCCTAAGTATTTCATTTTATTTGGATGATTGTGAAAGGGATTTCCCCCCCTAATTTCTCTCTCAGTGAGTTTATTGTTTCTGTGCAGAAAGGCTATTAATTTTGAGTTTTGACTTTGTATCCAGCTATGCTACTGATTTACTTATTAAATCCAGAAGTTTTTAAATGGAGATTTGGGGTCTTCTATGTAGAGTGTCATGTCATCTGCAAATAATGATAGTTTAAATTCATTTCCTCTTGCTATTCCTTTCATTCCTTTTTCTCATCTAATTGCTCTGGCTACAGTTTCCAGCACTATGTTGAATAAGAATGAAGACAGTGAACATTCCTGTCTTGTTCTTGATTTTAAAGTGAAAGCTTTCAGTTTTTTGTCCATTTAGTAAGACGCTGGCTATTGCATTGCCATAGATGCTTTTGTCAGATTGAGATGAAGAGCATTTATTCCAATTTTCTGTAGGGTTTTGTCATGAATGGGTGCTGGACTTTGTCAACAGCTTTTTATGCATCTCTTGAAATGATTGTATGATTTTTGTCCTTCACTCTATTAATTCAATGCATTTCCCTGCATCTGTGGGACGAATCCCACCTGGCTATGGTGTATAAGCTTCATGACGGTTTGCTGCATTCTGTTTTCCCGTATGTTATTAAGGATTTTTCCTCTATGTTCATTAGGGGGATTGGCCTATCGTTCTCTTTCTTATTTGGGTCCTTCTGCAGTTTTGGTGATGGATAATGCTTGCTCCCCGTGGTGTCAGGTCTCCTCTAAATTTCTTGTAGAATCCATCAGTGAATCCATCAGGACCTGGGTTTTCTTTTTTGGTAGGTTTTTAATTACATCTTCTATTTCACTGATTGATATTGGTTTATTGAGGATTTTTATATCTTCTTGATTCAGTTTTTTTTTTTTAATTTTTTTTCTAATTTTATTCATTTATTTATTTAGTGTGTGTGTGTGGCCAGCTCAGCCCACCAGGGGGCGGGGCTGGCTGGCATGTGGTGCTGGGGGATTGAACCGCGGTCTCTGCTTTTGCTTAGCTTAGCTTGTTCTAAGGAGGTGCTTTAGACCACTGAGCCATCTCACCAGCCCCTTGATTCAGTTTTAGTAATTTATATGTATCTGGGAATCTGTCCATTTCTTCTGCATTTTCCACCTTATTAGAATACAAGTTTCAACAGTAGATATAGATGACATGAATTTCTGCAGGGCCCATCATGATTTTACCCTTTTCATTCCTAATTGCATAAATTTGATTCTTTCTTTTCTTTTCTTTCTTTTTTTTTTTTTTTATAAGGTTGGCTATGGGTTTGTCGATTTTATTTAATCTTTCAAAGAACTAACTTTTTGATTCATTGATTATTTGTATTGTTTTCTTAGTCTCCAATGCATTAATTTCTGCTCTGATCTTTATAATTTCCTGCCTCATATGAGCTTTTGGCTTAGCTGCTCTTCTTTTTCTAGAAGTTTGAAGTTCACTGTTAAGTTATTTATTTGTGCTTGCTCTGTTTTCCTGATATGGTTATTCACTGCTATAAGTGAAACTGCTCAATTTCTTCTTCAATTTCATCTGTGACTCACTGGTTGTTTAGGAGGGGGCTATTTAATTTCCATGTTTTTACAAAGTTCTTGTTGTTTTTGCCACTGATTTCCAATTTCATTTCACCATGGCTTGGTAATAGGCATGGGACAATTTCAATTCCTTTGCACTTATTTAAGCATATTCTATAAGCTAGTATATGGCAAAGTCCTGTGTGCAGCTGAGAAGAATGTGTATTCTGATATTGTGGGGTGGAACACTCTGTAGACAGCTACTAAGTCCATTTGTTCAAAAGTTTGGTTCAATTATAATGTTTCATTATTGATTTTTACTCTAATTGATCTGTCTTTTCTGTGACAGTGGGGTATTGAGATCTCCAATACAACTGTATTACTGCTTATTTGATTTTTCATGCCCATTAGTGTTTGTTTTATATAGTCTTGTGCATTAGTGTTGTTTGCATATATATTTATTATGGTTATCCCTTCCTCTTGGATTGTTTCCTTTACAAGGAAATAGTGACCTTCTCTATCTCTCTTAATCAGTCTTGTCTTGAGATTCATTTTGTCTGCAAATAGAATAGCTACCCCTGCTTTCCTCTGGATTCGTGTCATGTGAAGCATTGTTATCTGTCCTTTGAATTTCTTGTTGAATTAAATGTGTTTCTTGCATGCAACGTATTGTTGGGTCTTGCTTAATCCTGATCCATTTTACCAGTCTGTGTCTTTTGATTGGTGAACTGAGACCATGAACACTAGTAATTATAACTGATATGTATTGACTTATCCTTGTCAGGTTATTTTTCTGTCATTGATTCCTCTCGGGTTTTTTTCCCCTCTCTCTGTTTAATTGTTTGCCTTACCTAATGGATTCCTTCTGTTGGAGTTCATGAAGTTGTTGTCTTTGCTATCTCTTTTTAGAATGTCCTTCAAAACATTTAGAGTAGTCATAAATTTCCTCAGATGTTGTTTTTCATGAAAGTATCTTATTTCACCACCAGTTTTGAAAGATATTATTGAGGGGTACATCAACCTGGGGTGAAGGTTGTTTTCCTTTAGAATTTGAAATATTTCACTCCCAGCTCTCCTTGACTAGAAAATTTGTGATGAAAAGTCATCTGTGATTCTGATGGGCTTTCCTTTATAGATGATTTATTTCTTTTTCCTAACAGTTTTCAATATTCTATTTTTGTGTTGAATTTCTCGAATCTTGGTTATGCTATGTCTGGCTGTAGTTTTTTGTGAGTAATTGGAGTTATAGAAGCCTCAGGGTTGTTTTTTCTTTTTTTCTTTTTTTTTCTTTTTTTTTTTTTTTTTTTCGGTACTGGGTAGTGAACTCAGAACCTTGTGCTTGTTGGGCAGGCACTTATTCTATTAAGCTATCTCCCTGGCTCTAAGCCTCACTTTTGTGTATGGCAAATTCTTTTTCCCTATGAGGGAAGTTTTCTGCCATCATGTCTGTGAAGTTTGTTTGTTTGTTTTTAATACCATTTGTGCTCTCTCCTGCTTTTGTATGGACTCCAACCCATCTTAAGTTACTACTCTTTTCATCATCTAGCAGCTGCTGGATTGATTTCTCATGAGCCCTTGTTATTTTTAAGAAATCTTTCTTTTCATGATCACTCATGATATCTGTTTGTATATGCCGTAAGGATTTCATTTCTTTCCTATGCTGAGCATTCATTTCCTCCATAATTTCCCTAAGCTCCTCTATTTTTGTCTGCATCTTCTCTACAGTCACTAACCATGGTTTTCATTGTGGATACCATCTCTGCATTTATCTGACAAATTATTACTGTTTTAATTTTTTTTTTCTAGAGCCCCACTCAATTGCTTTGTTACCACTTCAGAGAGGTCAAGTAGGCAGCTCTTGTATTGTCCCACTTCATTGCCCCCTGAGTTTGCTTTTGGTGACCTGGGTGTCTGGGGTTACATCTTGTTTAAATGTCTTCACTTTCTTTTCTTTTTTTCAGTTTAATTCCTGGAGTGATGCTTGTAAGTTGCCTATGGTGGGTTGCTTTAATGATAGTATTTAGAACCCTTAGGATGTGACTATTTCTCCAAGGTATCTTCCAGGTATATGTGGTTTTATGGTTTTGAGTCTGTTGCAAGATTATAAGTCTTCAATTTTTTGTGGATAAGAAGTTGCTGCTGCCTGTTTGGCCCAATTGCTGGTTATTTGAATCTGAACCACAGTGTGATCCTTAATCAATCTCAGTCTTGGAATACCAGGAAGAATAGCTATTTGAAATAATTGTCACTTTTCTCTATAGTGATACCAATGACAATAGTATAAAGCACAGCACAGAAAAATGACAAACTGAAATAACTATTAATTTGCCACCTTTAACTGTATGAACCAGATTTGTAGTTATATAACAAAATCTAGGGGCTGGGGAGCTGGCTCAGTGGAATAAGCACTTCCCTGGCAAGCACAAGGGCCTGAGTTCAATGCCCGGTTCTGAAAAAAAAATCTAAAACAGACCAGAAAATTGTATGTAGTATATAAGTCCTTAATATGCTTATTTTAGCCCCCAGGGTTGAAATTTAAGAGTCAGGGGAAAAAATAGAGAGAAGAAAAGGAAGAGATTATAAGTAGAACTGGAGGACAATAGGGGATCATGCTAAATTTGGGAAACTGGTGCAAAAGACTGGAGAGAAAGAAGGAAGAAATAAAAAGAACAGAATAGAACAACAAGTACAAAAAGGCTAGAAACCACATTCATACTCATATAAAAATGAGATCAAACAATGAAGGAGAAATAAACAAAACCACAACAATAACAACAAAAAACAAATGAGAGAGAGTCCACTTCCAGGTTTGTCTTTGCTGTCACTGGTAAACCATGTGCAGAGACAGAGTTCTGATCCATGCCAATCTATCCCAGCAAGCCAGCAGTAGCTTTTTGGTGGGGTAGTAGATAATCTCAGTGAGCCTGCACCTTCTGGCCAAGACCGGACCCATTCAGCCTGCAGCTGTCAGCACACCTTCCTTGGGCCTGAGCCCAGCTGGGAGCCCCTAGGTGGAGCTCACAGCTGCTCTGAGTTCTGAGCTCACCTGATCCCTCTCCAAGATGGTTCCTGGCCAATCACTCTCCCATGCAGGACAAATGAGCTCTCAGCATTCACAGCCAGCCAGTGCAGTCCCTCACAACCACTGCTCCCCGTCACCACTGTGTCTCTCTGTGGAGGCCTCTGAGGTCACCAGCAGTTACTGTGTGCTTAGGTTTGAATTGCTCCTCTTGCACAGTGAGTCCCATCTCAGAGAGAAGTCACCACCAGCTACCTCTTCCTTTTCATTGAACTTTCTCCCTTGACTCTGTCCATGGTCTTCAATTTGCACCTCAGCTCCTTCTTGGGTCCAGGAGATCAACTTCCCTCCTTCTTGTCTTCCTCATGTTTCTATACCCCAGCATCTGGATGGCAACACTCAGAGAGTTTCTCTTTTACTTACCACTCTGCCATCTTGGAGCCTCCTTTGGATTTTTATTCACCTGGAATTGGTCCCTAAACTTAGTCCCTTCTACTGTTTAGAAAGTAGACAGGTATAGAAACTAAAGTAAATAGCATCCTTCTGCATAACTGTTTGTGTCTAGATGTCTCCTCAAAGCCTCATGCAGTCATGGAGAAGCTTCTAGAGTTTGTGATTAATTCATGATCCAATGCTGGAATTATGGGTGTGAGTGCTATTCCCACCCTGGGGTGGGTAATCTGCATTACAATGTGAGGAGGGGAGAGAGGCTCCCCAGAAGCCACAGCTGCTTCTCCTCCCTTTGATCTTTGCTTTTTTCTGCTGCCATGAACAGCTGCCCTCTGCCCTGTGCCACTCTGCCTTGGAGCCAGCTGAATATGGACTAAAACCTCCACTCACTGTGAGCTAAATAAACTTTTTCTTCCTTAATGTTGGGTGTTGGAAATTTTGTCCCAGCAACATGAAAAAAGTAACTGAGACAATAACTTTGATTATGCAGCAGGAGAACCATTTTAAAAGATTCCCATGCAATTTGGATTGATTGAAAAATTAGCTGTGTGAAAGCCTGGGTAGGAACAGGATCCCAGCCCCTCAGCCCTCAGCCCCCTCATCACAGACTGCTGAAGGTTAAGTTCAGAAAACTAAATAATGTACATGGGTCAGCATCTGGACAAGAAATCCTGAGGTTTTCAGAAAGGGAGCAGGAACTCCTCTCCAGGTACTACAGGGACAGAGGCATCCTGGCTGACCTCAAGCCTGGCACAGGGGACCTGGCAGTACATAGTAGAAGGGATCAAATGGCAGTTCTCTGATCTTTCTAATGGAATTAGATTTGTAGCTGGACTAAGTAAGGAGTATGAATGAGTGCATTTCATAAACTGTAAAGTACCTAGTGAATATGAGATGGTGCTGATGTTATTATGGATTCATTCAAAAGAATATATCATAACACCCCTCACCCCCATGTTCTATTTCTAGGCACTGTGCTGGGTACCAGGAATACAATGGTGAATGACACAGCCCTCAGAGGTTGCATATGAGCATAAAGCTTTACAAATCCTGCTGTAGTCACTAGTTTTACAAGCCCTAAATGACATTCCCTTTAATAACTGGCATTATTGGGGCATTGGTCCTGTGTACTTGTTGGTGAGGAAGACACTTGGCAGGATCTACAAGGCTGAGGCCTGGCACCTCTCTGTACCTGCAGACCCACTCACTGGGATCAGAGTGCAAGAACCCAGTTCAGGAGATGTCAAAGGGCAGGATTCCCATCCCATGGCAGCCTCTCCCCAGGACAAGCTGGGCCTACTCCCTCTCAGCAGTTCCAGAAGCAGCCTAGGACTCAGGGCATGCTGAGCCAGCCACTGAGACTGGGCATGGTGGCACATGCCTGTAATCCCAGCACTAGGGAGTCTGAAAACAGGAGGATCACTAGAAGTCTGAACTGTGTAGTAAGACCCTGTACCAAATACATTTTTAAAAAATCAGAACCTGAACATTTGTAGAGTGCAGCTGAGCTAGACAAAAGTCAGTGGAGCCATTTGGTCCAGAGGCTCTCTAGGAGCATCATGCAGAACTGAGCTGCCTTCACAGACATGAGCTTCCAATCAGAATTCACCAAATACCGGGGTGATGGCTCAGTGGAATAAGCCCTTCCCTGGCAAGTGCAAAGGCCTGAGTTCAATCCCCAGTTCTGCCAAAAAAATACATATATGGAATTCACCAAATATAGGAGGAATGAAAATTAATAGAAACCACAAACTACAGAATCAAACATCGTGACCCAGTAATGGAATTTTCAGCTATGAATATAAAATAAATACTAAGCAGGAGTAGCAAAAAGGTGTCTATATCTTAACATGTAGCTTATAAATTGTGGGACACCAAAGACAGACAGAACACACTAGAAGTGCCCAGATCCCAAGGATAGCTTCTTAAAAAGCAGCAACAATTCACCCAACCTCCCCACAGCAGCCACGGGAGCCAAAAGGCAGTGGAATTCCGTGGGAAAATGTAGGTCGTGGTAAGAATGCATCTTGGAATGGCTGAGAGAAGTTAATTTTCAGAGTAACACTAAGAACATTGTCTAACAAATCAGACTGACTGCTACCAACCTACCTTCACTAAAGAGACCACTTAGCCAGATAGCTCAGCGGATTAAAGCATCTGCTTAGGCAGACACGGGCACCAGGGTTCGACCCCCGCATGCCATGCTGGCTCTGCCCTCGGTGCACTGAAACAGTGATTGAGACTGGGCGTGGTGGTTTGCACCTGTAATCCCAGCACTTGGGAAGCTGAAAACAGGAGGATTGCTAGGAGTCCAATCTGTGTAGTGAGACCCTGTAGACTCTGTACTACATGCATTTAAAAAAAAAATTTTTTTTTAAAGCCACTAAGAGGTACTTCAGGGAAAAATGAAATGATCCCAAAAGGAAGTCTGTGATGCAAGAATATCTTTGAGTCCCAAGGTAGGGAAGAAGTGTTTTGTTTTGTTTTGTTTTTTCTTTCAGGAAGAATTTTTAAACTTGATAAAAAGCATGACCTATAAGGGAAAATATTGATATGTTCACCTATATTGAAATCAAGGACTTAGTATTTCAAAATCTACCATAAAAATGTTAGACACCAGCTAACAGAATATATCTGCAGCATAACTAATAGCCAATGGTATTCATGCTCTTGAAAAGGATTCATACGAATCAATCAAAACAAACCTACAAAAATATATAATCAAAAGAAACATTAAAAATGTACAGAGGAGGCTGTGGAAATGGCCACCAAATATACACAAATAGGCTTTATCTCATTACTAATCACTAAGTTACAATCAAATGAGATACATTAACCTCCCCAAAAAAGCCTACCAAGCTACAGCAGAGACCCTCAACTACTAAGCTTAACATGTTGCACAACACAATGTCGATACATTAAAAGTCAGATTATCTCTAACAACAACAAACAATTGGGAAAGTATCTTTAAAACACTATTTAAAAGTAGTTTCTCCCAAAATGGAATATTTAGACATCAATATAACCAATGTGTACAGACACACATGTTACAAAAAAAAGTACGGATAAAGGCTATCAAAGAATGTCTTCACAATTGCGCAGAAATACCAAGTTCATGGATTGGAGGCCTCAGCATAGTGAAGATACCAGGTCTCCCCCAACTGAACTGTACATTTAACATAGTAAAAATTCCAGGAGAGAGGGTGTGTATATTGACAAGCTTATTTGAAAAAATAATAAGGAAAAGCAACAGCACTAGTAAAGAAGTTAAGCTGTCAAGAGGGTGAGTAATCGCCTCTTAAATGTGCAGAAGTGTGAGTCACCTGCACTTGCAACTCTTTGGATTACTGTAGCTTCATAGAAAGTTTTTAAATATGGCAATATGATTCCTCAGACCACAGACTCAGGAGTGACCTTTGGACCCCAGCTGGCCCCTGCTTCCCACCATCATGACAGCTCAAGTGGTCTCACAGTAAACCGGTTCTTCTACTTCAAAACACTTTGAGCACTTTATGAACGATAGATTTCTGTGCCCTCTATGAAGTATGAAGTGTAAGAGACTGAACATTATTATTATCTTCAGAAGCTGTGTACCTTCACGCTCGATCCTGTAACTCTCTCTCTCTCTCTCTCTCTTTCTTTCTCTCTTTCTCTCTCTCTCTCTCTCTCTCTCTCTCTCTCTCTCTCTCTCTCTCTCTCTCTGATGAGTCATTCTAAGCATAGGTGGGGAAGGGCGGGCCCTGAAGGAATTTGGGAGCAACAAAAGAGTTCAGGACCTGTACAATTTGAAGAGACTGAAGGGCAGGTACAGGCCTGGGGTGAAGCAAAGGAGGCACCTAGCAGGCAAAATGTAATGAGACAGTCTCAGGGCCGCCGTACAAGTTCAGACTCATTCTTTGCAGAGGGACTTCTAAGAAGAGACGCCCAGTGAGCAGGTACGTGTGAGAAATGGGTGGAGGTGAGTTCTCCACGTCCCCAACTCATACGGGGCTTGAAAAGCACAGGTTTAGTAGGAGCGAGTACAGGGAAAGTTGAGGAAGTTGCAAGGCCATCTGAAGGAGGTTTGGGGAAGGACGGGAGCTCAGAAAGTTGGAGATTAACCAACAGCAAGGCTACGTGGAGTTCACATGGATCTTTGCCCTCCCACCGCTAACTGGATGCCATCGGTACTGCTATTTGGTTCCCTCCCAGGGCTCACAAGAGCAGGCCCAGAAAGAAAGGGAGAGAGTTTTCTCCACCCAGGGTATCACAAGTCACTGAACAGAGCTGAAAAGTGATTAACCAGGAATCACACTGTCCAACTTGTAACTGAACCCGGAGCATCAGTGCTGAGATCTGGAGGCTCCTCTCAAGTGCCTGCAGGCCCAAGCAGACACTCAGTAGGCAAAGGGACGAGGGAAAGGGAAGAGGCTTCCACAGTGTGGGTGAACAACAGGGAGTCTGCCGCAGGAGGACATGGCGTGTTGGGCATGTGGAGGGGGATGTGGTTCGCTGAGGACTGTGGCTCCCTTTCAGGAAAACAGTTTCCCCTCAGCTAGCCTACTCTGGCCTGGGAAATAGTTGTACCATGTTCAGAACCATGGATTTCTCATGAAGTATCCCAAATCTGGAATTTGTTTTTCACTTGAAAAATCCTGTTTTAAACATTGACAACGTTATTCAGGTTGTTCTTTTATTATCATTATTTTTTAACTATCCATTTCAACATTGGTGGGCTAAGATGATGCAGCCAGACTTGGCCCAGAGACCTTCCTTTCACAACCTTTGTGTGAAGCCTTGAGTTTTTAGGCAGGACCTGCGCTGACTCAGAGTGACCGTCCTTTCTGTCCCACTACCTTAGCTCCTCCTAACTTCATTTCAGCTTTTAACCAGAGCAGAGGAGAAAAGGGACACTTTGCACAGGGAAAACATGCCCCACACCAGCGAATTAACCCTCTTCTTTCCTGCCTTTCTCTTACAGGTATTCGGGTTCTGGGTCTGGGTCCTGGTAGCTGCCACCCAGGTAGCAACCCCGTTGCTGCAGGGATGGGTGATGTACGTCTCCCTGACCTCCTTCCTCATCTCGCTGATGTTCTTTTTGTCTTACTTGCTTGGATTTTACAACAGATTTGAATCCTGGAGAGTGCTGGTAAGAACCAAAGGAGAGGATGCCCTGAGACTGATGTCCCAGGTGTTGTTGAAGGACCACAGGCCCAGCTGTGTGGGGAGGGGGAACCAGAGACCCTCGCAGGGCTTCACCCCTGGGAGATGAAGTCTTTTGATTTTAGTACATTCTGGAACCAGGTGTGGTGTCATGTCATGCACCTATAGTCCCAGCTACTCGGGAGGCTGAGAATTGCTTAAACCCAGGAGTTCAGAGGCAGGCTGGGCAACACAGTGAGACTCCACCTCTTCAAACATAAGATAGAATATTCTCATATATCACTCCTAAATTTTATTCATGGTAACCAGAGCAACACTGAAGAAAATGCTAGTAACAAAGAAAATCATTCTAGTTGAAGGGCTTGCACTGGTCACTATGACAGGCTCACTCTTCCATATGCCATGTGAATTTTATGGAAAATGTATATACATTCCAATTACACCCAGTCAACAGTCTTGGAAGTCTATGCCTTCATTTAATATAATATTAATTTTCTTCATGTTGTCACATCATCTTGTCAACCATTTGGGTTGTTCACTGAGTCTTCATTTCCTCACCATAAACTAAGAAAAACAAAAGCTGACTGTATAGTTCAGCTTTCCTGTCACTTAGACAAAAACACCCAATACCCAGAGGCTTTGTTTTGGTTCCGCCCACGGTCAGCCAGGCAGAAGCATCATGGCGGACTGTGTGTTGGAGCAAAGCTGCCCTCTTCCTGGTGGTCAGAAGCAGACTACAAGGAAATCGCCTTGACAGGAGATTAAATTTTCCAAATCCACCGGGCCTCGCCTCTTCCAGCGCGGCCCACCCCTCACAGCAGTCAGTGCGGCGCCCCTGTGGCCCCAGCACAGCTTCAGGGCTCTCTCAATCCAGTCAGGCTGACACTCAAGATTAACCACACACTGTCCTCTGAAGTTAGCTGTGAAAATTAAATGGTACTTGGTGGGCACTGTATGGTGAGGACAGTGCCCAGCCCACAGCAGGTCTCCTTAAAGCAAATGGTTCAGCCTATGGGCTTGGCTCTCAAGGGACCTGGGTTCAGGTCCTACCTTAACCATGTAGCCACTGGCCTTAAGTGTGAGCTTCCATTCCTTCAAAAGGAAGCCAAGAATAAGAACAAAACTAAATGAGTAAAGGGCTTCAGTTAGAGCTTGGCATCAACCAAGCAACCAATGAATGCCAGCTGGCATTGATGTTGTGTGCGTGTGTGGTGCTGGGGCTCCCAGAGCCTTCATGCTGAACTGTTTCCCCAGCCACCAGTGCTCCTTTTTATGACATAGGGACTCACTAAGTTTCCAAATTGCCAGGCTGGGCTCAAGCTCATGATACTCCTGCCTCAGCCTCCCAGAGTTCTGGGATGATAGGTGAGCACTCCAAATCCCCAGGACTAACAGGATTACATATTATTGTTTGCTACATGAGTAAAAGCAGGAGTTAGGGGCTGGGCTCAACACTTTCTTACTCTCCTGCTGAGCTGTGGGAGGGGACAGTGCTCAGCAAGTGACCGTGGCCCTGGCCTCTGCTTGCATCTCCAGGACAGCCTATACCATGGGACCACTGCCATCCTGTACATGAGCGCTGCCGTCCTGCAAGCCCACGAGACAATCATGTCCGAGTCCAAGAGTGTGAAAAACTACTACATCAACACTGCAGCCTCGGTGAGTGGGCTGGGCATCTGCTACCACTGAGGCACTCAAGCCACCCTCGGGGGGCGTGACTGCCCTCACTGGGGCGCCCTGACTGTGTGAGGTTTCATTCTCCCCATGCAGCTTAGATGACCCTGAGCCTACAGCTGCAGGAGCAGAGGGGGAGGAAGAGGGGTGTGTGTGTGTGTGTGTGTGTGTGTACATGCATGCCCAAGCTCAAGTGGGGCGTGACTGCCCTCGCTGGGGCGCCCTGATTGTGTGAGGTTTCATTCTCCCCATGCAGCTTAGATGACCCTGAGCCTACAGCTGCAGGAGCAGAAGGGGAGGAAGAGGGGTGTGTGTGTGTGTGTGTGTGTGTGTACATGCATGCCCAAGCTCAAGTGCCACCTCTTGCCTGCTGTCACACTCTAAAGCCACAAAAGTCCTGCCAAATTAGGGGCAGAGCAGGATCCCAGGCCCTAGTGCCTTTGGGCCTTCCAGGTCTGCGTCCTCCCCTCCCTCCTGCTGCGCAATGGCACCCCCAAGTGGCAGGGAGCTTACTGCGACACAGCCCTCTGAAGAGTCTGACCTTCTTGGTCCTTGAGGAAACTTCCAAAGAAATGCGCACTGCCAAGGCTGAGCCTGTGCCCACGCCTGGCACGAGTCATCCTGGCGGCTCACCTGGCCTCCTGGGAAGCGTGGCCTCCTCTCCACCTCATCCGCTCTCTGACACTTGTGTGCCTTGCTTGTTTGCTGCCACTGCGGCTGCTACGGTGTAAATTCTTGTCCACTGGCTTTCCATGCCGTTCTCCAAGCACGGCAGGAGCTGAAAAGCTCGGTGTGTGAGTGAGAAGAGGGTGTGAGTGGACGGCTGGGGTAGCAGGAGGCTGCAGTGGCCTGTAGGATGGGGTGTCCTGAGGGTCTCAGCCTCTGTCCTGAGAGAGGACACCGTGGTAGAGTGTTAAGCATGGCTTTAAACATGATCCTGTTATCCTCCTGGTACAGATTAGAGGCAGGTGGAGTAGGCAGAAGGGAACAAGGCGAGGCCACCTGTGTCCCAGTGAGGGATGGTGTGGCTGAAGTGAGGGAGAAGTGAGGACAGGAGCAGAAGTCGGAAGACTTTGGGGTGGCTTTGGCCATGCGGTCGGGGAGGGGATGTAGCGGGCTGGTGGATAGCTGGATGAGATGAGGAATCGGGCTCCCTGAGTGGGAGGTGCTTACAAGGAAGAGCCGTGAGTCCAGTCTGGACCATGAAGAGCCTGGGAGGGGCTGGAGACACCCACAAGCAGGTGTTCATGGCGGAGGACCCTGCAGGAGCCAGAGCCCAGATGTGTAGTCAAGAGGAGTGCAGAGGAGAGAGCACCGGCAGGGAGGGAGGGAGCTCCCTTTTGAGCAGCTGGAGGGGCCCCTGTGTGCAGGTGCAGATGGAGACTGTGTGGTCCCAGGAGGGGGACCCAGGGATGCCAGCAAGGGGGGCTTTCCAGGGACAGGCTGGGGACACTGAGACCTCCTGGGCCACAGCGATCCTAGGGGTGGGGGTGCTGGAGTTGCTCCTTCCTGATGCTCCGTGGTCTTCTCCTAGTTCTTTGCCTTCATCACCACCCTGCTCTACATTCTCCATGCCTTCAGCATCTATTACCACTGAAGGGTCCAGCAGTGCCCAGAGAGAAACACACCCCGAAGCCCAGGTGCCTGACCCCCGAAGCAAGCTTCAGCACTTGCCACGTGGAGGGTGTGCATCGACCACCAAGCATCTGCGGTATTAACAGGCCGTCCTCTGTGATGAGCACCAAGACCCTGCCGCACGCTTCCCTGAATGTTTTCCCCATGATGATAGGAGAAAGTGGACTATGTTCTGACCACGAGCCCAGCCCTTCTAGAAAATTAACTTGGAAGCCCTCGTTGCTGAGACACCCAGCTCCACTGCTGCCATACCTGTTGGGGACTCTGCCTCAGCGATGAGGTGCCCATAGCCTTGGGCATATTTAGTCTTATTTTCTTAAAATCAGAAAGGCCCTTGGAGGTGTCTCAGATCAAAGGCCTGTGCACAGGTCTGCTCCTCCTCTCAGGTTTCTGCCCTAGTACATGTTCCAGCCCTTGCTCCCCTCCTGCCTGAGACAAGGGCTCCCATTTCACCTCTTTTTCCTCCACCCACCAGCATTGGGAGTCAAGGAAAAAATGGCTTAGAACCAACTTAGAGGGGAGGTTCATGGGGGGGGGGAATGAGCGATTGGCTGTACAAAATCATTGTACAGTAAGACCTGTGGACAAAGGGTAAGGACAAGATTGGGGGCCTCGGCCTGTTGATCCCCAATCCTAACCCTCAGAGGCCGGCCCAGCTCAATGCACCTGCTCCAGGCCACCAAGACCTACTTGCTGAGGGCCAGAAGCCACCTTGTCCCTCAGAGGAGACCCTCACTGAAGGAAGGGGGATGTCACAGCCACGGATTCCCCTCTGGGTTCCTGTCAGAAGCATGGGGCAACTACTCCATCATCTCAGGGGTAGTGACAGGGCCTCTTCCCAGGGGTCTTTCATGTGCATCCACCCCCCCATGGTCCCCTCTAAGTGAGGCCAGGCCCTCACAGGGCTGCCAAGACCCCTACCTAGAAAGGCATTTGCTTTTGGGGGACTATTTCCCAAGAAGAGGCTGGCGTAGCACACAGAAATGCCAAATCAAGGTGCTTGGTTTCAAAGGAAATGTCTCCCCAAAGAAAGCTGTGCTCTCTGGCACTTCCCCACCCAGGCAAGGGTCTCATGGGCCTCAGGACAGGGTCTCCTGATGCAGTGGGGGAGGGGATACTGCTTGAAACTGCCTGTGCCTGCTGTCACTTGGAAATGGAATATTTACATGAAAGGGACTTGTCGTACTGATGGTAGAGCTTGCTGTTTTTGTAGCACCTTTTTTCCATCCTTGGGGGATATGGAACTCACCCAAGGAAAACCTCCAGCTTCATCACTGTTCACTGCTGCTTGCAGGTTGCCCTGATAGCCCTAAAAGCCCCTGTCCACCGTTCCTCTGTACCTGGCTCCTGTCTGGGATGGACACTGTTCAATATTTACTGAGTGGCCCCAGGGAAATAAAACCTGTTTGTATGGTAAGAAGTACCGAGTTGGTCGCTTTCATCTTGCAGGCAGCTGGGCCCGGCCATCATGGCTTGGGTCCAGTCAGCTGTGTCACCAAAACTAGCCTCCCCTTGGGGGTCTCAAGTCATGCCATCCAGGTTCCCCATGGATGGAAGCTGCTGGGGGTGGCAGCCCGGGGAGCTGGAGTTTGTCTCTGCTTCAGGAAGAACCGCTTGGGTACAAGTCTCAGAAGTGAAATCCTGGCAGCTGTGGGAAAGTCAGGACGTGAGGGGCATGGTGGAGGTAAAGAGGCCGTGGTAGGAGTGGAGAAGGCTTGCCTGACATCCCCGCCTGCTTTCTCCTCCCTCTGCACCATAAGGCTTGTCCTGTTCCCAAGAAACCCTAGCCAGGCCTACATCACAGCAAAGTCCCTCGGTTCCCTCCTCTCCCTGCACTGAACTCTGTCCCTTTCCCCCTGGATTCAAGGGGTCCTGCACCTTCCACAGTTCGCTTTCAGGGGAAACAGACTGAGACCTCCCACAGCATCTCTGGAGGCCATGGGGTGTCCTGGTACTAGGGCCGCTGGGGATTGGTTCACAAGATCTCACCAGCCTAACCTTGACGGCCTGTGCTGCTCAAGCTGCCCGCTGGTTGATCTGCAGTTTCATCCAGGTCAGCCAACGGTCTTTTGAACAATAACTAGGGAATAATCTTTAAAAATGCAAAAACATGTCAGAATTGGATGCATCCCACTCATCCACCAATGGAGCAGGCCAGGCTTGGCACCCTGGCACTGGCCTCAGGACTGTCAAGGCCGACCAATGAGCTGCCCTGCCACAAGCTCAGTGCTGACCAATCAGGACAAGCACTTTCTGCACCCTGGAAACCCTCATTTGCATGGAAGACCTTGGGAACTTTGGGTAGGAAGTGTGCTTACCTTAGCCACCCCTTTCCTTTGGGTTTGCTCTGCCCTGCCCCGCACCACAGCTACCTTCTGATATGAACAGAAATCCCCAAAACAAGTCCTGCCCACGCTTAGCTATGTTTCCTTTGAGTCCCCTCTCGTTTCTGTCTCCAGATTCAAGAACCTGGATCTGGTCCCACCTACTCCATTATGTGTGTATGCAGTTGGCCAAGTTGTAGTTGTCACAAGGATTAGTAGTGTCAGGGTGTGTTTCAACTGGGGGCCAAAGGCTAGGTAGGCCAAGGCGAGTGCTCTATACTGAATCATGCCCATGTCCCCAAATGCACAGCCTCAGGCTCTAACCTCCAAGGAGGCTGTATTTGGAGGTTGTGTTTTTAGGAGCTAGTTCAAGTTTAATGACAGGAAGGAACTTATCCAAGAGAGTGGCACCTTATAAGACAAGGAAGGGACACCGAAGAGCTCTCTCTCCCTACCACCCTGGGCACAGCAAGCACCCAACCTCTGGAAGCCAGAACAATCACCTTGGCCTGGGACTCCTGGCCTCAGAACCTTGAGAAGGGAACCCTGCTGTGTGGATCCCCAGTCCTGGGGTTTGGCTCCAGATTTCCCAGATAAGGAAGACCCAGGATTATTCCAAGGCACCAAGGTACATGTTCATGTGTGTCTGCTGGATGTGGGAAGGCTTCCGAGGTGTCACCACTCCTGACTTGTATCAGCAGGACTGGTAGGGATCCCAGCACTGAGAGGAAACAGTCCTGTCACCATTAAGATCTTAGGGCTGTTTCTTGCTTCAGACTTAAATTCCATCTCCTCCGCCCCACCCTTTACTGAGGATTAAACCCAGGGCCTCCTGTACTCTAGGTAAGCACCAAGCTACATCTGCAGCCCCTTTGTAAACTTATTTAGGGACAGGGTTTCCCCAGGTTGCCCAGGCTGAGTTCACACCTTCAGTCTTCCTGTCTCAGCCTCCGGAATACTGACAGGAATGCAATTCTGGAGCCAGACTAAAGTAAGTTCCCCAAAAAAGGCATGAGCGGGTGGGTGGTTCCACTCAGGTACAGAAGAGTTAGCAGGTCTTGGTAGGAGGGGGACCCCAACTAGAAATTTGAGGATCCTACCAGGGAAAGCTACCCCCTTTCACAAGGTGACACAGTGGTGCTCCCAACCCTTGGAGCTTTGCCTACTGCCTCAAGGGTAAACTGAGGTAGGGAGGCATTGGCACAGGTCAGGGCAGAAGGAAGGCAGGCAGGTGCCTTGGGCCCCTCTGTCCCTCTGCCACTATGTTGCAGGGCAGAAGGACTTCTGTCAGGACACTTACGTTTGTAACTCTTTATGCTTGGTCACCCAAGAACCCACAGCTTCCTCAGGCCGGTGACTCTGAGGTAACTGGGTCAGGCACGGAAGGACTTGGGTTACAGGGTTAAAGACCAGAATGGCAAGTGTCCACACATGGTAGAAATCCAACGCTTTCTCTAGTCTCCCATGCTATCCTGTCTTGCCAGTTCCTGGAAACACTGGTGGCTCCTCCCTCTCGATGCCTACACGGGGGCATTGATGCTGTCATCAACCCCACCTGCCCAGGAAGTTCTGTTGCTGGACTCCAGGAGGGACCACCCCAGGGAGTACTACTGCTAGCAAGCTTGGATCCGTGCATCTCTCTATGCCTCTGCGTACCTCTCTGTAGACCCACAGACATGAACGATATCCTACAAGGCCCAGAGAGGGGGCCAGGAAAGGTTGAAAGGGGACAGACACAGAACCAACCATGCACCAGTGGGTGGCAACTGGCCACAGGGTGAAGGCCAGAGTTGGTTCCCCGATAGCAGCTGCGACCGGGACTCTCGGGAAACCCCAGAGGAGCTCTTGAGAGGTGGCTATGCAGGCAGGGGCGGCCCTTGGGCCTGCACTGGCTACGCTGGGAGGGTTTCACTGCAGAGGTCACCTGAGTCTCTAGGGGCCCTGAGTCTTTCTCAAGAATCTGTGAGCTTTGAATTTCCTAGGAAATTGCCAGTAATTGCCATTTTGCATTTGGTGTCATAACACGTGCGGCAATGGCTACTCTTATTAGACTCAGCAATGACCTTGGGGGTGGTAAGGACTGAGCCCAGGACCTCACACGTGCTAGGCACATGCTCTGCCACTGAGTGACTATAGCAGCTGATGTTCTCATAGTGCCTCTCTGAAGGACCCTGGCCCTCTTATGGACGTTTCCTCCCTTGGCCATCACGGTGCCCACCTGTGAGCATGTGTGGTGGGGTTCAGGTAGCCTGTGCTGTGTAGTAAATTCCAGGCCAGCCTGAAAAGCATAGCAAGATCTTGCTACAAAAAAACAAACAAAAGCATCAACTCAAAATGAATCAAAGACTCAAATGTCAGATCTAAAACTACCTAAGACTTAGAAGAAAGTATGTTTATGACCTTGGACTAGGCAACAGTCTTAGATCTGACATCAAAAGCACAGCAACAAAAGAAAAAAGTACACTGGATCCCTTCAAGGTTAAAAGCTTTTATGCTTCAAGGACACCATTAAGAAGGTGGAGTTGAGACAGGAGGTACATGGGGCACAGGCAGCTAACACACAGGCCTACGAAACAGTCAAGATAAACAAGGTGGCCTGGCACAAAGGAGTAGGCATGGGTAGAAGTCCTGCCCTGCGGGAAAGATTCTGGGACAAACAACTACTGGATGTCTTCAGCCATCCAACCCAAGGATTCGCCAAGGGGAGTGGGACAGTGTATGGTCACCTTCATTACTGGGCTTTAGGGAATGAATGATTGTTCCCAGTAGGACAGGAAGCCCGCCACCCTAAGAGAGCTATAAGGAGAAACACTTCCTTCTCAAGTTCTGAAAAAGTACCCAAAGAAGCCTCACTGGTAACCATGTACTGGGTCCCCTTCTGTTGTAGGAGCCTTTCCTTTTGCCTGTTCTTACTTGTGACAATAATATAGGGGAAAGAAACTCCCAAGCTGAAAGATACCCAGGCTAAATTCATATTCTCTAAAACCAAATGAGTTTTAGGAACAACAGAGGTTAAGAGCAGAATGTATTTACTGGGGGAAAGAAAGCTCCTGTCCAGGAGCAGTTGCCCTGGAAATCTACCATTTCTAAGGATATGTATAAAGCAAAACCATGTGGTGAGGAGGGTCTAAGGTGGAAACCATGCACGAGGTGGGACAAAACTATGGTTGCAAGCACCATTGCTCAGGTATAATTAATTAAATCTGAATCAAATGCGAAAGGGAGTCATGTAGCAAGCAGGTACAAATATGGAACAGGAGCTCTTCCTGTCCGGGCTTGGGTTAGTGACTCTTTCAAGATGATTGATACCAATTTAGAATGTCAATCCCTGATGCCTTTCTTAGGGAAGTTGGTGGCTGCATTTGTTTTCTCTTTTGTCTTGAAGTCTGGCCCACGACAGGAGTGTCTGTCTCTTCCAAAGTTGTAAAGTCACCTTGTCTTCCATATTGTCTCCTTGGGGGCCTGGCCCGGTCGGAATTTCATCTAATTCAGCTGCCTGCAACAATGGCACTTCCTTGCTTGTGACGGGACACCTCCACCTGCAGTTTCCTTCTATTCTTTGACACTATATCAAAATGATAATCTACAAAGTGGGAAAAAAAAGTACTTGCAACTCATTTACCTGATGAGACATCTGTATCTGGAGAACAGGACAAGCTCCTGTGACTCAATGAGGGAAACACGAACAGTCCTTGAGAAAACAGAAAGCCATGAGGATCGCAAGTTTGTGCTCACCTGCCACTAAGTGACTTAGCAACCCTGACTCATGATTAAAAATAAAATTTCCGGCGGAAAAAAAGGACAAAGTATCTGAAAGGAAAAAAAAAAAAAATGGCGAACAACCACATGCAAAAATGGTTAACATCATTTGCCAAGAGGAAAAGACACACTGAAACCAGAAAGATGTCGGGTTTTATTGGAAATGGTGATGGCGGCGCAGCAGAGAAGCAGAAATCAAAGAAAGGGGGGAGCCTTAATTAACTCTGAAGACACAGACAGGATCAAAGGCAGGGAGATGGGGGGATCCTCCCACTTGAGGCAGGGAGCCTGAGACTTCGAGGGCTTTTGCTAGGGGCGGAGCTTGAGGGGCAGGTTCAGTGATGCACGAGGAGCCGATTGGAGGATCCATTGCGTGCGCATGGGAAAGGTGAAGGAAGCTGTATCCAGGGCTGCAGTGGGGAAGAAGGAGGAGGTGGTTATTGGGAAGACCGCTGAATTCTGGGGATTCAGCCATGTTGGATCGGGGCCATGATAATTTAGCAGTCTGTACGCGGGCCGGAACCTATTAAGACGTTTCCCACTTGTCAGAATGATTAAATTAAACGTAGTGACACCACCACATGCTGGTGCGGTTGCAGGAAACCTGAGCCACTGAACAGGAATGTGAAACAGCACAGCCATCCCGTGAAACGCAACATGGAACCATCTGGTGCTTGCACTCCAGAGAAATGAAAACATAATTCACACAAAGCCCTGCACACACATGGCTACTGGAGCTTTACTTGTTAACAGCCCCAAACTGTAAGCAGCCAGGTGCCCCCAAAACTGGGGCATGCCCATCTGAGAACACTGCGCAGGAGTAAAAGCAACAGATTATCAAGAAAAGCAACGAGCCGGATAAGTCTCCAGACAATTATGCTGTGTTTAAAAATCAAAATGTCATATATACTGTGTGGCTCCACTTGTATAATATTCTTGAAAGGTCAGAATTATAGAAATTGAGAAGTTAGTGAGCCTGGGGCGAAGGGAGGTGGGCGTGGCTATAGAAAGGCATTGGCCGGCCCGGTGTGATGGGAAGGGCCTGGGCGTGGCCCCGAGGTCTGACCTCAGCAGGGCCAAGAACAAAACAGGACAAGACGTGCGGGGTGTCCGCACTGACTAGGAGGTGCTTTGGTCACAGGGCAAGTGCACTGCCAGGAGGGAGCCTCCGACTTCTACCCAGGTGGCGCTCAATAAACACCGCAGAAGGAAGAAGGGCAGCCATCATTTACACTTCAGTGAATTAGCTTCTCCAGCACTGTTGCCACTTTACTCAGAACGTGGAAAGCAAATGTCCTATTTAAACTGCACCAGAAAAAAAAAAAAAAAGAAAGAAAGAAAGAAAGAAAGAAAGAAAGAAAGAAAGAAACTGCATCAGAGCCAAAGATACACACAGTCCTATTCACACACGCACACAGACCAAGACTATGAGAACGGAGGAGGAATTCCAGACCAATCAGTGCGCCATGTCAGCGTAGGACCGTGGTTGTGACACTGTTGTCGTGTGGCCAGAAGTTATTTCAGACGGAAACTAGGAAAACACACACAAGATCTCTGTACTGTTTTGATAATGGTCTCAATATAAAGAGTGGATATTTTTTGGTTTTGTGTTTGTTTGTTTGTTTGTTTGTTTGCTTTAAAGGCTCTGGGTGGGGAGGGTGGCGCACACGCCCAGAATCCTAGCATTCAGAGTTACAAGTTTGAGACCGGCTGGGGTTTCCTGTTGAGTTTAGAGCCAGCCTAGCTACCTAATGAGACCCTGTGTCAGAAAAGAAAGTGATTTGGATTAGGAGGCAAGAGGCCTAGGATTTTCCCCTGGCTATTCCAAACTGCTAGTGACCCCAAGCACACCTTGATTTTTCTGTTTCCTTCCATGGAAAATAAAGGTCCATTTCAAAAGCATCTTTAGGGTGGATGGCTGGGGGTCCAGGCCTTGGTGTGGCCCGAGGCCTCAGATGGGATGCCACCCCTTGTGTGCAGAGTGAACGGACCTCCGGGTAGGAGCACTAACCCAGCACAGGATGGGCCGCACCACAGCCCAGGAGTCTGGCTGCTGCCAGCTCTGGGCCAAGCTGGCCTCAGGCCTTACCACACACCTGCTCCTGTGGGAGGCAGGGGACACAGCGGCCAGGGATGAAGGCCTGGGAGCCCCCTGGGGTGGGGGTCAGAGTGGCTATGTGGCACACAGTATGCCCAGCTGGGATCTGAAACCCACCCTGCTAACTGAAGCAATGGGGCTCAGTCTGGAAAACAGAACATGGTGAGGTGTACAGAGAGGGCACTCATCAGGGACCTGCCTCAGTGGCCGGTGGGGCTGCAGGATTATAAAAAGGACCAGGGTTGGTTGAGTGTGGTGGTGCACCCCTGTGATCCCAGCACTTGGGAGGCTGAGGCAGGAGGATCGCTGAGTTCAAGAACAGCCTGGGCTACAGAGCGAGCTCAAGTCCAGCCTGAGCTACTTAGCAAGACCTTGTCTCAAAAAGATGGGGAAGGGGCTGGGGAGATGGCTCAGTGGAATAAGTGCTTCCCTGGCAAGCCCAAGGACCTGAGTTCAATCCCTGGTTCCACCAAAAA